>NC_133777.1:66806114-66965285 GCF_003597395.2 Chelonoidis abingdonii | reverse complement strand
GACCAGAGAGCATGGAGGAGGATGGGTATAAAGATATTTGTACCCTTTAGATGGTACCATATATTTCCTCTCCACGCCTCTGGCCGTAGGAGGGATAGATGCCGGGGATTGCCAGATCGGGTCCGCTTTAGCCTGGATGGAGCGGATAAATGGCAGGGCTACACGAGTCGGGGCATCCGAAGAGAGTATGTCCACGACTGGGTCCTCCACCTCCGAGACTTCCTCCACCTGAAGGTTGATGCTCAATGCAACACGGTGGAGAAGGTCCTGGTGGGCTTGCAGGTCAATGGGGGGCGGGCCTGAGGTTGATGTACCCGCTACCGCCTCATCCGGTGAGGAGGAGGACGAGAGACCCGGGACCAGCGGTTTGAGCTGTGAGTCCTGGTCCAGAGGACAGTCGGTTTCTGCGGCGGCCTGAGGGTCCTGTGTCGCGGCTGAAGCGTCCGTATCAGCCGGAGGACAACGACTAATGGTGGCCTCTGTGCGCGATGGACCGACACGGTGGACCGCGACGTCACTGTAGGATCGCCCTGGGCTCGGTGGTACGCCCAAGGCGTCCAGAAGGACCACTGTGGTGCTTGCTCCAAGCCCTGGGACTCCGGGAGGGCACGGGCCTGGGGGTCCACATCTCCATAGAGGGCACTATCTGCTCGGGACGAACCAGATGGGTGTCTCGATGGCCAGGGCGGCGCAGACAGTCCGTGAGGTGGGTACCGGACGTCATGCCCCGCCGGGGAGTGGTACCGGGAATCATACCAGTGCCGAGACGTGGACCGGGACCTGTGACCAGCGCGGTGCCGGGAGGTCGACCGGGACCGAAAGGAGCGGCGGCATGATCGACTCCGCCGGGAACAGTGCCAAGAGCTAGACTGTCGTGCTGAATACCGGTCCGAAGAACGCGATCTGGACCGGTGCTGCAAGTACGACCGATGCCGAGAGGAGGATCGGTACCGGGACTGCGAGCGGCGCCTGGATCTTGACCGGCGATAAGAGCGGGAGCGGTGCCGGGATCTCGCTCGCGAGCGGTGCCTGCCTGCTGCCTCGATAGATGGTGGTCTGACCATGGCAGGCTTTGCCGCTGATGGGAGGACCCGCACCGGCGGTGCCAGGGGTTGAGGCAGGGTGGGCTCCGTAAGAGCAATCAGATCCCTCGCCGTTGTGAAGGTCTCCGGCGTGGTGGGAACAACGAGCTCAACCGAGGCATGTGCCGGGGAGCTGTCATGCACCGGACTTGTCTGGCCGGAATCGACGGTGTGGAGACTACCGGTGCCGCGGCAGTTGTTGGTGCCAGACGGCTCGGTTTGGCGTGCTCAGACTGCGGTGCCAAGGTTGGAGCCGCAGGAGTCTTAGGCTTTTTGGCCCTCGGGGAGAGGGAGCGGTGCCGGGCCGGCTTCGGTGCCGGAGATGGTTGGTGCCAGGGTGTTCCGATGGTGCCGACGGTCTCCGGTGCCGATGAAGCACTTCTCCCCGGTGCGGACTGCGCGGCACTCGGTGCTGGAGCTATAGGGGTGAGGGCCGCCTCCATCAGGAGCTGCTTCAAGCGAGAGTCCCGCTCCTTTTTAGTCCGCAGTTTGAAGGACTTACAGATACGGCACTTGTCCGTCAGATCGGATTCCCCCAGGCACTTCAGGCTGCGATCATCGGGGTCTCCCGTTGGCATCGGCCGGCGACAGGCCGAGCACTGTTTGAAACCGGGTGAGCCAGGCATGAGCCCGGGCCCCGGGAGGGGTGAGGAGGGGTAAACCCCAGCCCTCTAACTATATACACTAACTATACTAACAACTATTACTATTTAATAACAACTATAACTCTAACTAGAACTATATATACAAGAAGTAGAAGAACGGGTGGAAAGCTAGGGAAGTGGAGGTCAGCTAAGCCGCGCTCCACTGTTCCAACGACCGACACGGGCGGTAAGAAGGAACTGAGGAGCGGACGGGTCGGCAGGGGTATATATCTGGTGCCGTGGCGGCGCCATGCCAGGGGGTGCCAGCCGACCTGCCGGGTGTTGCTAGGGGAAAATTCTTCAAATGAACGTGCACGCAGCGCGCGCACACCTACTTGGAATGGATATGAGCAAGCACTCGAAGAAGAAGAAGTGATTCTCTCCTTGTAGTATTTGCACAATGATTTGTTTTTAAAGGAAGAAAAAAAGCAGATCTTGGATTTCAGTTGTCAAGCACACAAGAAATCCTAAAAATTCATCAAGCACATACAGGCAGACTATACAATGAGAGCAGCAGCAAGTTCCTCCACCACCTCTAGATGTATTTTGGCATTAATACCAAACAAGATGGAAGTACTACAGGAGTGACTGAAGAATATCTAGAAGCCGAGGAAACAACCAACTATTTGGGCAGGGAAAGGGAAGAAGAACTACTGCATGATATAAAATTCACAATATCACACTTGCCATTTTAATTTTGACTGAGTTAGGTGAACATCTCTTTTCTACTATGAAAAAGTGCATATTTACCATATTAAACCACGACTAGCAGTGTTCATGGAGAAAAGCATTACCACAGTTATCCTACCTATACCTATAATTGAAAAGAAATTTACATGAATAAATTCCTGCTTGTGTCAAAAATCGCAAGAATGTGATGTTATGTTACCCTTAGAAAAGAAAGAAAGAGAAAGAAGGCAGGCTACTTTAAAATTGCAGCAAGTGGCATCAGTTTGTCCTTTATTTAGGACAGGGGTTCTCAGACTGGGGGTCAGGACCCCATAGTGGGTCACAAGGTTATTATATGGGGGGGGTCACAAGCTATCAGCCTCCACCCCAAACTCTGCTTTGCCTCTAGCATTTATAATGGTGTTAAATATATTAAAAAGTGTTTTTAATTTATGAAGCGGGGGGGGGGTCACACTCAGAGGCTTGCTATGTGAAAGGAGTCACCAGTACAAAAAAGTTTGAGAACCACTGATTTAGGACTTATAAATGAGCTAGTCTTTAACGGAAAACTTTTGAAATTATATTGGTACATATTTCAATGATATTATTCCCTAAATAAAATTAACATGCAAGTAATGTATAATTTTTCCAGACCTAATTCATAATTTGACACTTAGCTTCAGTAACATGCAAGAGGCAACTGTTACTGCTACTACAGCAGTTTATCTATGTTAGGTCCTACACCCTGAGAAAACTTACTCACATGAGAAAAGTTACACGCGCGCAAACACACAGTTTTTCCTCCATTGGTTTCATTCACAGAAAACCTTGTCTAGTTTTGACATAATATCGGTGTCTTAAATAATTTTAATATTTTTGTATATAAAAAACAGCAAAAACCAGAAAAAGCTACCTAGAATAAAAAGGTCACGGTTTAATGCGATTTCACTGGGAAGACAGAGGTAAACAAATATTATTTAAACATTTCACCAAAAATATTTTTGAAGTGTTTTAATCTCAGTACATTATTATTAATGTAAATAGAGTATTCTCAAAATTTTAAGAAAGCATTCTAGTTTTCAGAGCCAGAACTGGAACCCTGGACCACTAGTTCCAATAAATATAGGCCTCCATTACTTGAGACAGTTAACAGACCTCCTATCAGCCATGTTGGTACCCATACATTTTTCATGCTGTTGCCAATCAGTAGAGGGTACCATGCTCACAAACTGTGCCCAATCCTTTTCCTACTGAAATCAAACAGGAAAACCTCATATTTAAGTCAATGGAAGCAGGAGTGGTGTCATAAACAGATAGCTAAGGGTTAATGTTTCTTTTACCTGTAAAGGGTTAACAAAGGGAACCAAACACCTGACAAGAGGACCAATCAGGAAACCGGATTTTTCAAAGGCTTAAAGGGAGGGAATTGTGGGTAGTTTTCTTGCTCTTGGGTCTTTGTCTGTTCTGTGCTCTCTCAGCTATGAGAGGATCTATTCCAGTCCTTCTAATCTTCTGTTAGCAGTTGTAAGTACAAAGGTAGCAAAAAGTTAAGTCTTTTAAATTGTTTTGTTGTATTTGTGCATCTGTGTCGTATCTGCCTGGTGGAGTCTTTATATGTATTTGGCTATAAGTACTTTAAATTGTTGTTTTTGGATAAGGCTGTTTATCCCTTTTCTATTGTTTATTCTTTTCTATAAGTTGAAAACCTCCTGTATCTTACCATCTAGATTACAGAGAACTGTTATTCTATTCTTTCTTTCTTGTTTTATTAAAAAAGTTTGCTTTTAAGACCTGTTGATTTTTTTTTTCTAATTGACCCACCAGGATTGGTGGGAGAAAGGAAAGACAGGAGGGGGGAAAAACTGCTCTCTGTGTTTAAAACCTCCTAGTGTCCCAGGGCGGGAAGAAGCTAAGGGGAGAGAGAATAGAATCTTCTGTTTCCTTGTATTTGGTTGTTCCTTTGTGGAAGAGAGGAGACATGCTTCTTGGTATGTGATGTAAAGAGGTTGCAATCAGTAATTCTTTCAGGTTTAGCCCAGAGAGGAAATCTGGTGTGGGGAAGAGAGTGGGGGGGGGGGAATGGTTATTTCCCTTTGTTACAGACTCAGGGCATCTGAGCTTGGGGTCCCACAGGGAAGTTTTGGGGGGACCCAAGTGTACCAGGCACTGAAATTCCTGGTTGGTGCAGCCTATCAGATATTAGCTGGTAATTAGCTTAGAGGTTTTCATGCTGGTACCCAATCTTTGGACGTCTAAGGGTCCAGATTTGGGAATTATACTATGACATGTGTGCAGCAAGTGAGAAAGATAAGATCCAAAAGCCAGTAAGATTTTAATTTGCTTCTCTGCTAGCTGGTTATAAGGCAGAGGGAAGGGTTTATTTTTTTAAACTGCAGCCATGAGAATTTTTTTTCCTTGCTCCCTGCTAGCTGTGCATAGGAGGGCTATTAAAGGTAACAATGGCGTTTGTTAAACAAAGCAGCCTTAAGTGGTCAGCAAAGCACTCCAGACAGAACACATTTGTAAAACAAAGAGAGTTTTCTTTTGCTTTTTAAACTGTTCAGGAGAGGCTAGTAAGTTATAAAGGCACTGCTGCTAGAGCAGAAGACCCCAGGAGACAACAGAGAGCCAGCAGTTCAGACAACAATAACCACCAGAGGGCACCCCACACTAAGAAAACAAAACCATGACTACCAAGGACCTGAAACAGGAGCTAGCAAGACTGGAGGCAGAGGCACAAATCAGAAACGCAGACCACAAGCGAGACATGGAAAACAAACTACAAAGAACTAGAATAAAACAAAAGAGATGGAGCTGAGAGAAAGAGAAAGAGAGGCCGGCCACAGGAGGAGCTGGAGATAAAAATAGGCAGCCCATAAAGAGAACAAGAAGCCCAAGATGCAGCCTCCAACGATGAGAGGGAGAAACAAACACGAGAGATGGAAAAACAGAGGGAGGCCACCGGCAGGCCCTGGAATTAGAACAGGCTAAGCAACAGAACCCAACCAATCCTAACAACCCTTCACCAATACTGGTCCCACAGCACAAGAAATTTCCCACCTACAAGGCAGGTGATGACACTGAGGCCTTCTTAGAAAATTTTGAAGAGCTGCATTGGGTACAGCATCTCTGAAGACCAGTACATGGGTAGAGCTCAGGTTCACACCTCAGTGGACCCTTAGCAAGAGGTGGCGGCTTGAAATTGCCAAAGGATAAATGAACGATTATAAACTGTTTCAAACCAGGCCGATACAGAATGGGGATAACCCCGGATATGCCCATAGGTGTTTCAGAACTCAAAAGTGGAAAAAAATGTGTCATTTCCCAGACACCGCCTACTACGTTGGAAAAGAATGTGAGCCTGGATATCAGGAACCAATGCTAAATCCCTGGAAGAACGCACTCCTCATACAAATGGAGCAGTTCTTGGATGGTGTTCCTGAGGACATACACACGGTACATACAAGATGGAAAACCCAAAATCTCACGAGGCAGGGAGATTGGAGCAAGTGGATGGAAGTGACTGAAAGCAAGAACCTACTGTCAGGGGAATGAATACCCAGGGGCACACCGACAATAAACCCTACAACCGAGGGCCAACCCAAGACCCCTCCTATAACCCAAGGAAAGCCACAGACACCCTATTCTTCCACCTCACCAGTCTCCAGTAACTCACCTCAAGCCAGTGACCGTCGCTGGAAGATGCTATAAGTGTAATGAACTGGGACCATATAAAGGCCAACTGCCCAAAGAACCCCACCCGGGTGCAAGTCATTTACACCACCATCACACCAAGATCCCCAGGCCCAGATACCCTCTCAAATCCCTTGGAGCGAAGGGAAAATTTGAGAGTGGGCGCAAAAAGGTTACTGCATGGAGAGAAACAGGGCACAAGATCAGCTATCCACCATCCTTCGTGGATCCCAAACTCATCAACCCAAAGGCCAAAGTGACCATTTACCCCTTCATGTCACAAGCGTAGACTTCTCCTACAGCTGAACTGCCTGTCCAGTACAAAGGCTGGTCAGGAAGGTGGACTTTTGCAGTCTATAGACAATTATTCCATCCCCATGCTACTGGGGAAGGTTTGGCCAACCAAGTGAAGCGGGCCAGAGAGTAGAATAGTTACACGCAGCCAAACAGGTAAGCTTCCAGACCCATTCCTGTTCCTGAGCCGTCCACAGGGAACCTGTCTGTGTTACCAGAGACCCAGACAGAGGTAGTGGACCGGGATCCCATGCCAACGAAAGAAAACACCACAGCACCTCCAGTCCAGGCCCGGAACTGGAACAACCACCAGCACCAGCACCAGCAATTGCAACCACATCTTCACTCAAACGCCAGAGGGGGCCAGCAAGCCTGAACTGGCAGAAGCAACAGACAACCATACCGAAGAGGTTCAGCCAGAGCCTGAAATAACCCCAGGTGCACCAGCGGAGAGCGGTCCACCGGCAACGGAAACAACCCCATCACCTACATTGCTTCCAGAGGGACCAAGCCCAAGTCCACAGTCTGAGGAAGAACTGGTATCCCCAACCTCAAGGGAACAGTTCCACACTGAGCAGGAAGCAGATGACAGCCTTCAGAAAGCTTGGGTGGCGGCACGGAGCACTGGACTCAAAACTATCCACAACTACAACCTATTTTTTTCACATATATACAGTGTGCAAGTTGAGAACATTTGAGTATGCAAAAAGTTTGAAAGGGTAGTAAGCTTTTTTAAAACAAGGTCAGTCATTTTCAAATTAGGGGGTTTTTTAAGTGACTTGAAACAAGTCAAACTTTGCAGAAACATTGTCAGAGTAAAACTGGCAGTTTACAGGCCATACCAGTCTTGGGGATAAAACAGGATTTTATAATGGAACCTGGCTGCTCAGCATGGATGCCAAGACCCTGAGTAAGTTAAGATTTCCTTTAGATCTATAGAAATAGATCTACAAACACACACTTTAAAACTGTGTAAACCCCTCTGATCATGCAGTGAATTCAAAGCACTAAACAAAGAAGGCATGCTACTAGCACTACAAAGGTGCTATTCACACTACTAGAAGTATGTCAGCACCTTCATAAATATCTGTATTTTTCAAAGTTAACCAGAAAGTAAATCAACTAGCAATTGTGTGTGTAAATTTCTGTTGATATCCAAACCCAGTCCCCGCTTTTTCCTAATGAGTAGGAAACAGAATCAGTTCTGCCATTTTATGATTGTACAGGCCTTTTTGTATACCTATTTAAAAACATTCAGTTTAAACATTAAAAAGATGGGAGAGAATAAACCATAGCAAAATCACCTTGAGTACACACTGTACCTATATTTCCATAAAGTATTATCATGGTAGCACATGACCTAATTAAAGTGCACAGGATGCTGGAACTAATCCAAGTGAACCCTTTGTTTTATCTGAGCCATAAAGTATGATTCTCCAACCACAACTACAGATTTAGTCAAGAGAGTAACATCTATTCTGGTCCATCTGGTATATAATGCACGTTTTATAGCCTCATGTGAGAGACTGGGGTAGGGGATTAAAATAAAAGCTACATAATAAATGCCAAGCTCCTGTGACAAACCAGTAAGACCCATGCCTATGGTGTACATTTTTGCATAGTGATGTTAGTCAAAAATCATAAGACATATTTAGAAATTCCTTGATTTTTCAATTTATTACCTTAACATTATTTAAAACAGTTTGTGTTTGGGAAATGGAGGTATTAAGCACAGAAACTGATAAGCAGGAAATAATCAGTTTCTTGTCAGTTTACGCCTAAATTCACTCTTCCAAATAAATAAATGCAAGGCTAGTGTACACAAAGACCCAAACAGTTGTTAATTTATATAGAACAGCAGTTCTCAAACCGTGGGCCAGGACTTGGACTTAGACTTAGACTTGCTGGCTTAGACTTGTCACAGCCCTGAGATCCACTGCTCAAGGGCTTCAGCCCTGGGTGGCAGTGCTCAGGTTACAGGCCCTCTGCCTGTGGCTGAAACCCTTGGACTTCAGCTTTGCCCCTCAAACCTCAAACCCTCTGGCTTTACCCCTCCACCCCCCACAAAGACAGAGGGAGTCAGGCTTTGGTTCCCCATCCTGGGGTCATGTAGTAATTTTTGTTGTCAGAAAGGGGTCGCAGTGCAATGAAGTTTGAGAACCCCTGATATAGAACTTTTTACTTCATAAACTAATTATAAATCAAAATAATGTGTCGCTTGGGGGCAAGGGTGAGTGATGTAGACACTGCGCTAGGTCAGTGTAAGCTACACCATGCTATGTTGATGGGAGATGCTCTCCTGCCAACTTTGCTCTCCTGTCAACTTCAGTACTCTACCTCCCTGAGAGGTGGAAGCTTTCTCCTAATGACTTATCTTGTCTTCACCAGACCCACTAAATCTCCAATTTAGCGGGCTAGGGTAGACAAGCCCTAAGAGACCAACAAGTGGGCTGAGCTGGGGCGCAATGGAGACATGGCAAAAAATACAACAGGATGTGCATAATTCTCAGCCATTCAGCAGCAGAGATCACAACTTTCCATCTGCCCAGTTGCTACTTTATTTGAATTTCTGTATGTACTGCTGCAGAGATGAATTTTAGAAGGGAGCTGAAGCAGATTAAAGTGGCAGGTTCTTGGATTTTGACTGGGAGATTTTCCCCGCTCATGAGGTGCACCCTAAGACTAAGTGCTTGTCAGAAAAATAGGCGGTCAAGGCTGGCATCTTTAGCAGAGCAGAAGTATGAGTCAACCTTGCCATAACACAACAGGCTGGATAGAAAAGAGAAGTTTATGTTTGGTACAGTGGAGGAGGGTAGCCAATGAAAGGACTTGGAGGAAGAGCATCTCAGCAACAAACCAAGAAGATTATTTCAGCAGTTACATTTTGAACAGACTTGTGGGGAGGCAAGGTTGCAGGCATCCAAGCCAGAGAAAAAGTCTACAGTGGTAAAGGAACAAGATGCACAGATGTAGTTTGCTGCCTTGTATTCAATTTATCTACTCAAAAGTTGGCTGCCTGGATTTGAACCAACAGTCCTAAGCCAAATAAGTATTTTTAACATACTTCAGCATCTACCTAGATACCCAAACCACTTAAACGTGTGCCATCCTGAAATACGTTACTAAGCAAAGAGTGGCAAAATTACTTAATATTCACGTTATTCTAAATACACTAAAAATATTCAATAATGTTTCAAATTATTTTAATACATGAGAGGCACAAATATAAAAGTCGAATCAAAGCCCTCATCCAAAAGAGATGGTGTACAGTGAAAGTTTTAAAAAATTATTTCAAACAGTGGTCACTGCAAGATTGGCGAAAACATATTCAGGCATTGTGTCTTGTTTAGTTTTCTTGCTGTCGAGTAGAAAATATGACAGCTTTCCTAAGTAGCATTAGCTACACCTTTTCTTATAATTTTAAGCAGATATCCACTCCACTGCTCAACCCTCCCTTAGAAGAGAATTATTTTAAACTGGAAATTGGATACATTATCTCAAAGACAATAAGTTATTTTGGACAACATCCACTATTTTACTGCCAACTTGCATTACTAACTCTACTTCAGACTTGCACAAAAAAAGTTAATGTTTTACCAGATCAATACAGCATGCAAATACTATAATAAAAGTAGACACCACTGAAGCAAAGAAGAGATTGCAAAATAAATAAATCCATCAGTAAAATGTCCTTTTTTGGGTAAAATACACTAAAGGATCATTTCCTTGCCTTCCTCTTTCAAATTTTAAAGCAGAATTCACAAATACCAAATCTCTCTGTTAAATACTGAATTTTCAAATTTAGTATCAGCATCTTGTAGTCACAATCTAAACTATATTCAACTATTGCTTAAAGGGACACAGTCAGAGTCTAAGCGTTCTTCCTTCCCACTGATTATATGTGTCTTTCCATCAAGGAGAAAGAAACAAAACTGACTACAGAAGAACCTCAGAGTTATGAACAACAGAGTTTCAAACTGACAAGTCAACTACACACCTCATTTGGAACCAGAAGGACGCAATAAGGCACCAGAGACAAAAAACAGTACAGTACTGTGTTAAATGTAAGTACTAAAAAAAAAAAATGTTGCTTTCCCTTTATTCTCTGCATAATAAAGTTTCAAAGCTATATTAAGTCAATGTTCAGGTGTAAACTTTTGAAAGAATAACCATAATGTTTTGTTCAGTTACATCTCGGGAATGGTGGTTGTTTGTAAGTAACTCTGAGGTTCTACTGTATATAAAATTGCTGTCACAAACTGCCTATAAATTGTAAACAAACTGAATATACAGAGGTTTGTTTTTTTCAAAACCACACTTCTTAGCAAGCCACAGGTGCTATTTGCAACAACAGAGGTACAATGTTTTCAAACAAATATGGTCATCAAGCTGATTGTTTCATTTTAATAAAAACAAAAAACCACCATTAATAATCTTACCCTGTGAAACAAATAGGTGTGGGACATTCTTTCATTTTAAATAACGTGGAATTTGATTATTCCATGTTAGTTTATTTACTGAGCACAAATAGGCATCCTCTGTCTTTGCCACAAAAAGTTTACAATCTAAAGTGATACAACACAATGAAGGGAAAACAAAACAGTAGAGTAGGGAAGGAGAGAAAGTAAACACAGCAACAGGAGTACATAATTACTCAACAAAAGGGTATGTATGAACTCCTTATACTGTTAGCTCCCAGGTTCAATACCCACAGGCTAGTTGTAACCCAAAAACATAAACCTCTACTCCTCAAGCCAAAGGACCAGGCCTGTTAACTGAGGCTGTCTACATTGCAGCTTATGTCAGCATAACGTATGTCACTTAGAGGTGTGAATAAACTACATCCCCCCCCCAGCGACATAATTGACATTGACAGCTACCGCCACTCAGAGGGGCTGGAGTAGCTAAGCCAAAAGAAAAGCTCCCTTCTAGCCGCTTAGAGCAGCTACATTAGAGAGCCTACAACAGAACTGCTGTAAGCTCTCTAGTGTAGCTGTAGCCTAAGAAAAGTAACAAGATTCAACACCTCTCTCTTTATATCTATGTGTCTTGTCTCTCTACTAGAGGGGCACAAGAAGACACTTTGTGTTAACATTACAATATAAGTGGATTTAAGAAGGACTCTGAAGGAGAAGAGGGATGCAGATTTGGGCCTACTGCATCAGTTTAAGGAAAGGAAGGCATAGAAAAAGCAATAGAGATGATTGTGGGAGAAGCAGATGAGTGGGGCATCCAGGTTTGTTATCATTAGTGGAGCAGAGAAGTCAGAGCCAACATGACAAGAAACAAAGTTAGATAAGCAGACAGAGGGAATTATGCAGAGCCTCAAAGACCAGGACAAGAAGCTTAAATTGAAATGTGATAGACTAGACCAGCGGTCCCCAACCTTCTCGTCTGGCAGGTGCCAGACAAAGGACCGTAGCGGCGGTCAAGCATCCGCCGAAATGCCGCCCAATTTCAGCGGCATTTCGGCGGTGACGCCTCTCATCCTCTTTCGGTGGATGCTCGACCGCCGGCCAGGACGCAGACGCATTTAGATGCGCCCGCTGGCACCGCATTGGGGACCGCTGGCACCGCATTGGGGACCGCTGGACTAGACAGAGCCAGTGGAGAGATCCATAGAGGAAGGAGAATTACATGGTGAGATTTTAAAATAAACATTTTCACTTACACTACTTTGTCATATCTCCCTGCTGAAAGAGAAGTCACATTTTAAAATCCCTTCAGACGTTTCCAGTTTAATGAGAATTATGAAAACAAGAACAGCAGAAGATAAAAGGAGCAGATGAACATCCAACCCGAAACCCACTAATACAACAAAATAGCTCCTCCCCCCCGGAACAATAGATCAGAAAGTGTCCCAAACTGAAACAAATTTAACGGAAAACACTTAAACACTTGAATAACTGTAGTCATGGAGTAATCATATTGATTTCTAACTTACTCACTGATTTAAGTGTTTTCACAATCAGAACCTAAATACATACTGAGTTTTTCTAGTATTAACGCTTCAGAAATTTAAAATATTCTATAAAGGATTTGGCTGTTTAAGAACATCTTGAATTTAGCACAAAATAATTTTTTTAATAAAACATTCTGTGCAAATTAACTTGTAAAATGATTTTTTCTGAATATAATGAAAGATTTGAGAAACTCCAATGAAAGCAGAAGGTACAAGATACTATAATTTAGCTACTACACTGCCAGAAAATAAACAAGTCATTTAATGCTAAGTCAACCCAGAAACCTCTGACAGTTATGGATCAATTTGCAGTACAGTCACAGTATGTAACAGGAATAACAAATACAGGATGAAACTTTGTGATGCAATCTCTCAACTCATCAAATCTAGGTCCCAATATTTAAAAGGAGAAAGTCCAATTTTCAGCATCTGTCCTAGAATTTCTAAGTCCTACATTTGTACTAGGAAGAGAAGCATAACATTTGTGTATAGAAATGTACAATATACTAGGTGAGAATCAACATGGTTTCACATAATAAGTCATGTTATAAATCGTTTTTTAAATTAAAAACATTGGTCTAGATAGTGGTAAACAACAGATTTAATATTCTATTTGGATTTTCTGAATGCTTTTGAAACAGTTCCACATGATAAATTACTGTATCAACTCTAAGTATCAGCTATGCAATTAACCGATTAGTAATTAAAAACAAAAGGTTAAAATTAAAATTGTGTATTCTTTGCAGAAAGCTGTAAGTAGCAATATCTTACTAGAGTGCAGGTCCTAATATAAAGCCCTGTATTTTTTATTATTTACATAAAGTTATGACATGTAAGAATTAAATAGGGAGGAAAAATTAAAATGGAAGAATGGTTAAGCCTCAGAAAGATATAGCTGTGTACAAAATAACTCTGATTAACTAGGTAAATGATTAAAGGGGTACATTATTAAAGATTGTGTGTCACAATGAAGTAATATTCTTGAATAGAAACAAGATCCAAAACAAGCAGTTTAAGCAAAAGAGAAAGGGGGTTGAACTGATAGACCCAAGATTCAAATTCTTAGTATGGTATGCAGCAATAATACAATGTTGACTTATATCAAGAGGAACACATGATTAGGCTTGGCAGAAAGCATTTCTTATAATTTTGACAGACATCATCAATGTTTATGTTTAAGCTTTTTTATTAAAATTTTCAGTTGTGCAAAATTATGCGTTTTAAGTATTTTTTTTCAATTTATAGCTATTTAAGTTTTCACAGTTGCAACAAACGGGGGGGGAGGCAGAAAATAATTATTTAATGACAGTAGATGTTAAGATTTAAGAAGTTAAAGCTTTAGAACCTTTACAAACACAAACTGTCAACATCCCATGTTAAAATATACAAATCAAACTCTAAGATGATTTCAAGCAACATTTTTCTTTTGATTACTATTGATGAAAATGTTTTTCACTGGTTTGTGGGGGTATAGTGAAATTGACGCTTACTGGTAAAAATCAAAGCCTTCCAAGCCTACATACGATAAATGCCGAAAAATACTGTGCCATGACAAGCTCTTGCCTATCTAAAGTATGACGCCACCTGGATTACTTAGTCCCGAGAGAGGCTAACGAGACAACACAAATACTGAAAAGCAGCCGAGGGTTATTCTGACACCAAACTCGCTCTGTTGGAGGGCGCAGGGCAGCCCAGAAGGGTGCAGGGTTAAGAGAGACACGATCAGCTCCAGGGAAGGTGCAGTCACCTCTCGGAGAGCTGTGCGCCCCGCAGGGCGAGCTGACACCCGGGCGCATCACGACGGAAACACCTGAGCCCGCTCCCCCGCGTCGCTAGCGCGCATCTGACAGCGCGTTGTGAGGCGTCAATACCCCTCCCCCCCTACTGAACGGCCCCGGGAGCCATGGGCTAGCCCCGTGCCCGGCTCCGCCAAGGGACGGGCGGGAGCGGCCCTGGCCGGCTCGGGCTCGGAGCAGCCGGCTAGGACCGGTTCACGCCAAGCCGGCGGGGACCTGTTCGCCCCAAGCCGCTGGGCCCACCGCGATTCCCAAAGCCGAGTCGGGACAAGCCCAGCCCCCCGCCCTCACCATTCTCCTCAGGGTCGGGCTGGGTCTCGGCGCCGGCTCTGGCTCTCCTTGGACCGGGCTGCTCCTGCTCGTGCTTCGGCGGTGGCGGGGCCTGTCTCCATCTATCGGGGCTGAGCTCGGCGGCTGCGGGGCGCTGGGCAGGGAGGAGCCGGGAGAGGACAGCGCTCCAGGGACGAGGAGGAGAGCAAGGCGGCTCGAGCTCGGCTCTGCTCCGGGACCCAACGCTGGCGGCGGCGGTCTTGGCCCGGCGGCTCCTTCTCATAATTGTGCGACTCCCCTCGGCCGAGGGCAGCAGCGCTGCCGCGTCAGCGCGCACCGCCCCCGGGGGGGAGGGAGACGCACGGGGGGGACGCCGGCCTCCCGCCCGCCCTGCGCATGAGGTGCCGCTGGTCCCCCCCACGTCTCTTCGCGCCCCCTCGGCTCTCCCCTTCCTCTCCGCACTGCACCCCCTGCCCGGGCCGCGGGGCTAAGGTCGGCTCGGGCCAGGGTCACCTGAGGGACAAAGACCCACCATGAGGGAAACGCTGCTGCAGCAAATCTGCGCCGCTGGGATGCTGCCCTGCCGCGTGACCTGGCGCTCGCAGCCAACGTCGCTAGTTTCCACTGGGCACCGCGGGCTTTGGGACTAGACTGGGGGTCATTTGAAAGACGCGCCTCGGGCTCCAAGACGGAAAATGTTGTTCTGTGCGCGCCGCGGAGACAGCAGGAGATGTCCCCAGGCAGCCGCCTCTGCCCAGCTCAAGGGCTGGGGTGGCGTGGCCCTTACAGCGAGGGTCACAAAGAATTGGCATAAAATGGAGGATCGTAGCCCACCTCTTATCTTCACTACCAAGAGGGGTTTTGCAGCAGAGAGGACAGATCCCAGCATCTGACTGTGGCATGTTGATCTGAGTGTGTCGTTCACATTCGCTGCTGTGTATGGGATGAATCATAACCGAATAAGAGATACTTAACAGATCAGCTGTTCCATCCCCCAGAATTGACATTGCTTGGCCTGCAGAAGTTCCCCTGGTTAGTGCAGGTGCCTAAAGCCAGCTGTAGGGAGCTCTCTCATTGGGGGAAAAAACCTACAGAGACAGTCCAGCAGGCTTGTTCCTTACTCTGCTCTTGGAAAGATCAGATTTCAGGTCCCATGTTTCCCTAGGAGCAAGGACTGAGAGGCTAGCTCTCAACTGCTGGAGTGAGGAAAGGTCTTGCATCAGCCTTAGAACTTAACTTACCCAATACAGGATAGCTGGGTCTCAAAGAAGCATTTTAAAACTAAAAAGAAGCTTTTAAAGCTAGCACAGGGATTTGCCAGTTCTTCAACATGGCAACAGTAGGCCCCTCTTAAAGTTTGTTAGAAACAAGTTTAGCTGGAACCATATTATTCAAAGGCAAGTCACTTAACTCCGTTCCTGCTGGGGGCCTACAATGCCTATCTCTTAAAATATTTAAGATTTTTCATGCAAAAACAGTACTAGCTTTGGGGAATAGGTGAGAAGTTTATGGGCTGATGCCTTGAAGTATCAGTGGCATGCAGAAAGTAGCTGTTCTCAACTCTATTGAAGTTGCTGAGATATGAGGGTGTTTAGCACCTCAAGGAAGTGGTCAGTACATCAAAGAATCATGCCCTAACTGCTGTGTTTCTCAATGTTGATTCAAGTGCCTCCATAAAAACCGGTCACTAATATGCACCCAGAAGTTCATAAAACACAGTACAGTTGATGTATTTCAAAAGTGAGCTATGGTATTCAACTTATTTAAATTATGTTTAAAAAAAATCTAGTAATCACTGAAGCTTTCCCTGCAGGTTACACCCATATGCTTGGATAAGGGAGAGAGTTCGTCATTAACACCATGTTAAGTGTATGTCACATGTGTTGGACAAAATTTGCAGAAAAATGTATAGTTGGAACTGAGAGCTTTTGTCAGTAATAAGCCCTGTCCCATTTGTGTTGTAAACTCCTCAGGGCAGGAATCTTGTCTTAGAGACAAAAAATAAAACTAACACACTTTGGAATCTATACCATTAATTTAAAATATAGCAGAATTTCATTATAGATTTCATGGTAAATCCTCTGTAACAAATCTCAAACTGGAATATCTGCAGTTTGTTTCCAGAAGATAGCAAAAAGGGTGTTTTCAGTTAAAAAATTAATCCTGCTGCCCTGAACATAACAAATATTAATGGTCTAGCAAAACCTCACTCTCCAAAAACAAATTTCTGACATTACTGTTTTGTTAACTACTGACTCTTACCTAATCCACACATTTGCAGTACTTTTCTTCCAGTGACAAAAAGCAGTCTGGAGGCAAATCACAGTGTCAAGAGCAAAATTGATTTACTAGGCCCAATGCAAAAACACTGAAGTTATTACAGCAGTAGGGGGAGGAGGGGAATCTCAGACTGAGTTGCAGCTAGCCGAGGACCAGATTTTGCCACCTTTATGTACAGTGTGTGGTACATTCAAATCAGTGCAACTCAGCATGAGTAAGGATAGAAGATTTGGACTTTAAACACTTAAGTACCTAAATGTAGCAGAAAACACAAATCAAAATACTTTTTCAGAAAACTGATTCATATTCCATGAGAAACAAGCTCTGATGTAATTACATGGAACTGATCTGCAGATATTTCCCAGCACTGACACTCTTGTAGGAAGGTAATGATTTTTCCATTTAAAGTTCCAGTAACAGAGACAGATATCTGTGAGATTAGCAGTGGATAGTGTTGTGACAAATCCAGGGGCTGCAAGCAACAGACAGATTTCTGTAACAGTCACACAGAGAGCTGGAACTAACATCCTGGTCCTTCAGCTTCCAAGTCACACATCTTTGCAGGTTGAACTGAAGGATAATCAACTATTAACAGGAGCAGTAGGTCTGATCCTCTCTGTGGGCAAGCCACTTTAGAACATCACTCATTCCTACATGCCAAGCTAGCACACAGTGCTGCACCAAGAACTGGTAGCAAGTTGCAACAGATCTGAATACAAGAAATGGAAGATTGCACCACCTCCGCTCTTTAGTGGGTAACACTGACAAGAATGGTGTCCATTTTATCGTAACCAATATGCTGGGTGAGAAAGCACAAAGGGTAGCAGCAGAGGCAATCTTCCAGAGGAATTTCAAGGGCTTTCCATGGGGAAAAGCAGCAAGAATGTGGAATTCCCACTAATGTGGGATTCCCACCAATGCTGTAAGTACTTTTGACACAGAGTGCCTCTATTCTGTCTCCTCCTCCTCCTCTTCATATCTCTCTCTCTCATCTCCACAGGTTGTACCAGTCAAGGTTACCAAGTTTTGCTTATGACGGTTAGGTCACACTCCTCTTCATAAAGTATCATTTGGGGCTAGTCTGGCTTATTTCCCATGCTTATCGCAGTGGAACATAGACTCTTGGTGCTTGATTTAAAATGCTGAAATCCTCAACTCCATCTAAATGCAAAAGAGGCTCAGGGAGTTCAGCACCTCTGAAAATCAGGCCCTTAATCTATGCACATCCGTTTATTTACTCCTTGCTCTTTTCCACATTATCACTTCATTAGCCAGAGAGTATTTAATATAAACGAATGCACTGCCTTTGTCCTCCCACTTTAAAGTCAGCCTAACAAATCTAAACAGCTTTAGCCCAGGAGACTGGCATCTCATCCTGACTTGAAGACAATACAGTCTTCTCTCTCTGCAGAAGGTACAGGTATTTCAATGTGCTGTAAAGCCAAAAGAAGGAAGAGGTATGTAGCTGGAGGCCAAACTAGAACATTGATTGAGACATTCCTTTACAAGCTATCATTTTAGGAGAACATATCTTGAGGCCAGGAATAAACCACATCTTTTTTCTACTGATTCTGAAAAGCTGCAATTAGATTGACAATCTAGCCCTTTGCTAGTTAAACAGTTTGTGATTAGCCGAGAGCAAGACAGGGCAGCCACTGCTGGAGCAGCCTGGGAGGGAGATTGTAACTAAAGGAGCCAGTCCCCCTTTCTGTTTCACCATTGCTCCAGGGAAGCAGGGTCATCTGTTTGTGGGAGGTAGGGGAATAGTGTCTCCGCAGAGCCTGCTACTCCCCATGCCATGGAACAGATGGTATGAGGCGCAAGGAAGTACCTTGCTCCCTTTAATCCTTTGAGTTTACAAGCAGGATAGCTCAGAAATCAGTAGAGTTAGTCACCTAGAAAGAGTCAATTGTTCATAGATCATATATGAAATCTTTTATTTTTATCCCTGATACTCAGACTTCTTTTTTAGATGCAGGTGGTGAGGAGAAATACATTTTCAGGCATTAAAGTAAACTTCAGAATGCCTTAGAAGGTTACACATTTACTAGTTCTAATTAAGGGTTAATGGCTTTCCAACCACAATGCTCGTTAATTTTAGACATCATTTCTTCTTCCACATGAGATGTCCATCGTCAGCTGTCACCTGTGAATAAAGGGAAACTAACTAAACGTCATTTTATATTCCACTAAATTCCACATCCTTTAGCTGATGCAGTCTACTCTTATCATTAAATTAAAAGAGATGCTTTATTCCTTTAAATTAAGGTCTTTTTTATCTCATTCTTACATTTGAAAAGCAAACGAACAACCTCTCACTGACTGTTTATTCTGGGCAATTGTTTATTTTGGAATTTACCACAGCTACTAGCAAAGCTGAAATATAGTATCACAGTGATCTAATACTTGCCATAGATTTAGGAATCTCACACCTACTAGGATTTACATCTCACTAAACCAGTTGTAACTTGATCTCATTGCAATAACAAGTGCTAAGAGATAATAAGGAGGCTCTTTAAGAATGCTCCTTGTCCCAGTAATGCAATATAATCAGTAACAGAGCAAGCATACAATATTTGGAAAAAGTTGCTTAACTGCTCTCATTAGCATGCAGAAGAAATACTGAGTTTCCCATTGGAAGACAAATGGAAATTCCTTCTTACAATAAAAGAAGTGGGCAATTCATGGGGAAGTCTGGTTTTGGATGCATGACCAGTTATACTTAGTGATCCAATGGATGTACATTTCAAGTTGTTGAAAGTATGTGCTGGTATGCAAGCAGTTAAGCCAAATACAATTGCTGACTGATAAGGAAATCAGGTTAATACACCAACCAAGGTCAAATAGATTCTGTGTAGAAACATTTTTTCCCCATATTAGAGTCATTGATGGCAGAAAAGGGTAATTAACAAACCTCATTTAGTTAACAAGGTGGAGTTTCCAAGCCTTCTCCCCCAAGCACATATTTGTCTCTCTCATTTTATAGGTTAGTCACTTTACAATATGGTTTTTATAGGGCACATGGCTTAGTTTCTAGATAGATACACACATAGAAGGATCATTCTGTGATCTTCAGCTAATTCAGAGTCCGACTATTTCCACTGTAATTCACTTCAGTTACTTTGAACCTTTTTCAAAGAAGTGTCTGTGAACAACATTTTATCTTCCAATAGTGATATATTGGAAAGATTCCTCTAAAGAGTCCTGCACTTAGGACGGAAGAATACCATGCACTGCTACAGACGAGGGACCAAGTGGTTAGGCAGCAGTTCTGCAGAAAAGGACCTAGGGGTTACAGCGGATGAGAAGCTGAATATGAGTCAACAGTGTGCCCTTGTTGCCAAGAAGGCTAACGGCATTTTGAGCTGTAAAAGTAGGAGCATTACCAGCAGATCGAGAGACGTAATCATTCCCCTCTGTTTGACATTGGTGAGGCCTCTGGCATACTGCGTCCAGTTTTGGGCCCCACATTACAAGAAGGATGTGGAAAAATTGGAAAGAGTCCAGCGGAGGGCAACAAAAATGATTAGGAGGCTGGAGCACATGATTTATGAGGTGAGGCTGAGGGAAGTGGGATTATTTAGTCTGCAGAAGAGAAGAATGAAGGAGGATTTGATAGCTGCTTTCAACTACCTGAAAGGGGGTTCCAAGGAGGATGGATCTAGACTGTTTTCAGTGGTAGCAGATGACAGAACAAGGAGTCATGGTCTCAAGTTGCAGTGGGGGAGGTTTAGATTGGATATTAGGAAACACTTTTTCACTAGGAGGGTGGTGAAGCCCTGGAATAGGTTACCTAGAGAGGTGAGAGGAATCTCCTTCCTTAGAGGTTTTTAAGTTCAAGCTTGACAAAGCCCTGGTTGGGATGATTTAGCTGAGGATTGGTCCAGCTTTGTGCAGGGGGTTGGACTAGATGACCTCCTGAAATCCCTTCCAACCCTGCTATTCATAGAATAGAACTTACACATAACTATTCACTGTCCCCAAAGAGCTATTACAGTGGCTGGGGATTGGGGATATTACAGTAAGACACTCCGACCATATCCCTTTTTCAGGAAAAGGCCCTACTCCGGGGGCCAAGAAGAGGAACAGTTGCTAGAGTTATTCTATACCTATAACTTTATTAGGTAGGTACATTGGGCCAGAACCTTAACTGGTGTAAGTCAGCATAGCTCCATTGAAGTTAGTGAAGTTACACTGATTTACACTAGGTAAGAATCTGCCACATTATAGTTTAATTATACCTTAAAGTGCTTGCCATATTGGTTAGTGGGTGGGACTTGGGAATTCTCAGATTTGTTGCCAGTGTTGTTTGCCCAGCTACAGGTTTCTTTTGTTGTTGTTTTTTTTGCACAAGGTTGGTTCATTAACAAGGTAGCAACACATCTTTTCACATCATGACAGTTGCAGCTTCACAACAGAAAAAAGACAAGCTTGATTTTTCAAAGTGAAAATTTAGAATGTGTAGAATATTACAGAATGCAGCAAAAATCGCATGACCCAGGACTTTTTTCCATTCCTAGGGTTTCCTCCTATTCCTGGAATTGAGGCAGGGTTTTAAAAGAGATTTTTCTCATATTTTCCACAAAACACACATGTCCTTATGGATCAAACATAGAATATTTCAGCAAGTTAGTATATGGCAAGTTGACTTCAATGGAGCCAGGTTTCACCCTCAAAGTATATTGGCTGTTACACAGTTTTAAAACTCCTAATTAACTATTTCATTCATATTGATACCAATTGACTCGAGAGATACACACCTTGTTTTCAGGAGGTCTCAAGGATTCAGCAATCTCTATCTTGCACTAACAAACATGCTTTAAGACAGCAAACATAATTAGTGTACGAGCAAAGGGTTGGTTTTGAAAATCCAGTGTTTCAGAGATGTATATTTGAGAAACAGATTATAATAGCTATGAGATTGTTAATGACAGTGTAGAGGAAATTATGAATATTTAAAGTTAACTAGCATGTCTAAATATCTATTTAAAAAAGTCACATACTACTGATTTAGACACCAATCTTTGAAACACTTAACACGCGTTTAAGTCTAAGCAATGGGACTATTTACATCAGGGGTGGGCAGACTATGGCCTGGGGTCAGCATCTGGCCCTCCATATATTTTAATCCAACCCTCAAGCTCCTGCTGGGGAGAGGGGTCTAGGGCTTGTCCCGCTCAGGCGCTTCAGCCAGGGAGCGGGGTCGGGGGCTTGCCCCACTCCGCACAGCTCCTGGAAGCAGCGGCATGTCCGCTCTCTGGCTCCTTCACATGGGGCAGCCAAGGGGCTCCACAGGCTGCCCGCACCCCAGGTGCCACCCCTGCAGCTCCCATTGGCCAGGAACTGAGGACAATGGGAGCTGCAGGGGCAGCTGGCTGCACCTCCGCGTTGAAGCCAGATGGGAGACATGCCACTGCTTCTGGGAGCTGCTTGAGGTAAGCACCGCCCGGAGCCTGAAGCCCTGACCCTCCCCCATACCCTAACCCCCTACCCCAGCTCTAATCCCCCTGTTGCCCTCAAACCCCTCGGTCCCAGCCCAGAGCACCCTCCTACTCCCCCAACTCCTCATCCCCAGCCCCACCCCAGAGCCTGCACCCCGAGCCAGAGCCCTCACCCCCATCCGTATCCCAACCCCCAATTTCATGAGCATTCATGGCCCGCCATACAATTTCCATACCCAGATGTCACCCTCAGTCCCAAAAGTTTGCCCACCCCTGACTTACATACATAAGGTTAAGCATATGTGGAAATGTTTGCCTTCAATTTGAGATGCAGAAAACATTACATTTGAACAAAAATGTAAATTGCTATTAAAAGAATTATAAAGCTATTTCTTCACAGCAGAATTAACTCAAGTGTTGCCCCTATTCCCCTTTCTGCCCACTCACAAAACCCTCTCATCCACATTTAGTGGTGCGTTCTACTCAGGCTAGCTGACTCAGCCCCCCAAGTGCTGTATTCACTCTGGCTGTTAATCCACGCACTTTGTAATGTGGACTCAGTTTAACCACTTGAGCACTGATTGTCCTCCAGTACTCAGAAGCACAGACAAGTTCTCCCACAATCCACTAGGAAAGAATTATAGATTAGATCAGCTCAGCTTACTGCAGTAGAAAGAGCCATGAGATATCCTGTCAGAAGTCTTCATGACATACATGGGCGAGTTCAACATTTCTCAGTTATATCCTAATACTTTCAAACAAAAACACCCCAGGCATATATTAAAGGACACTAAAAATTTAACACCTTGACATGGTTTTAAATGTACAATATACATTAATTAAATGGCTTTTACTTGGGTCAAATCTCTGTGACAAAAGTAACTTTCATACTTTTGTCTCATAGGAGTACCACAAGGATTTCTTCTTCAGTCTATATTCCATTTATGTGAATCAGTGAAAAAGGGAAAACACCTTTGTGTTTTGCTTTTATTCCTCAGTTAGTTCCTTATTATTTATTTGCATTACAGTGATAGCTATGGGGCCCCACATTCTAGGCACTGGATAAACACAGAGTAGGACAGTCCCTGTCCTGAACTGCTCACTATTTCATATAAGTCAAGACACAACATGAGTATAACTAAGGGCTGGTCTACACTACAGGGGAAAATCGATCTTAGATACACAACTTCAGCTACGTGAATAACGTAGCTGAAGTCGAAGTATCTAAGATCGAATTACTCACCGTCCTCATGGCGCGGGATCGACGTCCGCAACTCCCCCTGTTGATTCCGCAACTCTGCTCGGCTTGGTGGAGTTCCGGAATTGATATAAGCGTGTTCGGGGATTGATATATCACGTCTAGATGAGACGCGATATATCGATCCCCGAGCAATCGATTGCTACCCGCCGATACGGTGGGTAGTGAAGACGTAGCCTAAGAGTGGGAGGGAGGGAGGAAAGACAAAGGAAGCTAGTTTCTTTGTCAGTGCTGAAGCTTCTTCTCTTATTATGCATCTCTTTGCAGCTCAGGTAAGAAAATATTTTTTACTCTCCTGTGCGATTGTGTATAACTTTAAAAGAAAAAAAAAAAGGCAGCACAAAGGAGAAATACCTGTTTGCTGGTTTTCTGCAGCTGATAGCCATAAATCCATAAGGATGAGTTGGTTTTGCAATATGTCGAATCACCACCTTCTGATAGCACTCTCAAGGGAAAGAATCTTACCTTGTCTCTCACACTAATCAGAATAAACCATAACAGAGCTTCGAAATATAACATAAATAAAGTGAAAAATGTATTATTGGTGAGGTTTTAAGTGTACCAAAATCAGGAAAGTCGGTTACAGTTCCTACTGGAAGAGTAACTCAGGCCTCTCTTGTAGTTATAACATGTTTATTGTGTTACTTTATATGACATTAACTTTTATGCCAAAAATACATGTATGTCTAATGTGGCTGCATTTCAGCAGCTGAGAGAACTGTAACTTTGAATTCCCAGTCTTTTGTGCCTTTAAACATTTCATCATCGCACTGCACTAACATAGGGCCTGATTTGAAAATTCTTAGCCATTCAATTCGCCCTTGAAGCCAGAAGGCCTACACACGAGTAAAGGTTTGTAGAAGATCTGTTATAGCATATTAAAGTATTATTTCTGTGTTTAAAAAAAAAGTTTAATGAAAAAATAGAGCGGTTGTTTGCGTAGTAAAATAAATGTGCTACATGAGTTTATTTGAAGTTAAACATGGTGTTCAGTGCCTCAGTACGTCATTAAAAATTAGCAGAAAGCTTTCTTCACACAGTATAACTTGTCTCTTTTAATTTATCAGAAGTATTTGTCCTCATTGAGGATTAAGTCCAAAGAAAGGATGAACTATTACAAAATAAGTTGTTTTGGAGTAAGGTGAGTGCAAAGGAGCTCCAGCGGTGATTTAAGCTAGAAAAGAAGAAGACTGTGCCTTAGGAGTTGTGGCTGTTTTATATTACGTTTCTTGCTCATCTCTGGATGTGTCAGGATTAATTATTCTGTGCTGCTATGGAATGTAAATTCTTTGTGCACTGATCAGTGGTGGTGGAGGTTGAAGAATTGTTTGATATAATTCATTGCTTTCAGGCAACTGGAAACTCCTCTCTCTCACACACCCTTCCCCATTCCAAGTTGGGCAGCTGTGTATTTACTGTTGGGATTTGGGCTTGACCTGCTGGTGGTGCTTCATTGGAACAAAACAAGGATAAAACTATTTCTAAATGTAATTGGTTACCTTGGGACATTTTGTGTTGACAAGGAGCAAAAAGGAAAAGTGAAGTTATTTATACAGTACATCTAGCAGGTGCTGACTAACTTTTATGGCTCATGACCTGACTAGAAAGCTCCTATGCCTGCAGGCTTGCAGCAGAAGCCTCTGAGCTTTACAGCTGAGTTACCACAGAGGGGATGTGTCACCTACTGAGAACGTGAGAGACTATAATAATAATGGCCTTGTCTATACTTTGGGGGGAGATCAATCTAAGTTACACAACTTCAGCTACGTGAATAACGTAGCTGAAGTTGATGTACTTAGATTATCTTACCATGGGGTCCACACTATGCTAGGGTGACCACATTTCCCTGTGCGGAATACAGGACACCTTGTAAAGTTGCTCGTATTCAACAGCAATCAATAAGAATGATGCAGTAGGCCCCACACACACACACGCTATAAAATCTCCAGAGCCCAGCAGGGAAAGGGGGACCTCAGGGTTCTGAGGGGGAGGGAGGGACGGACTCAGGCATATGCGTAGTATGACTTCTAGTTTGGGGAGCAGGGGTCAGCAGGGCTCAAGCCAGCTGGTCGGCCTGTTTTGGTGCCTGTGATTTCCAGTGCCTGAAGTGCCGAGTTGCACACTCAGGATAGGTGGTAACATGCTGCAAGCCACGTTTGTATGGGCCTGAGCCTCAGTCTGGAACACCGAGGAGCTCAGGCCCGGCACTGGGCGGTCTGGGGCAGCTGGTTGCAACGCGGCCTCCATGAGCAGCTGCTTAAGACAAAAGTCTCTTTCTTTCTTCGTGGCTTGAAAGCCTTGCAGCTTTTGCAGTGCTCAGCTTGATGCGCTTCCCCCAGACAACAAGTCATGGGCGTCGTTGGTGGACATAGGCTTGTGGCAAGTGGCGCAAGCTTTAAATGCTTGGGCTTGCAGCATTCCCCGCAGCCCAAGGCTGGTGCTGGAACTAACTCCCAGACACCTGTAACTAAAAACTATCTAAGAACAACTCTAACTAGAAAGACTAAATTGCCAAGGGATCACTCGCAAGCAGGAGAGCAGTAAGAAGAAACTGAAGGGTGCGGGGGTCGGGCCAGCAGGATATTATATACACCACCTTTAGGGCACCAATCTAGGAGGCTCCCCTGTCATCCTGACAGGAGCTGTTAAGGGATAAAAGTTTCCAATGTCCATGCATGCAATGTGCATACACCTAATTGGAATGGACATGAACAAGCACCCGAAGAAGAACCAAAAGTTATAACTCAGCTGGGGGTGGGGGGGGAACGGGACAGTTCAGCTCAAAGTTTGATAACAGCTCAGGGTGCAGGGAGAGGGCAGCTGGGTGCTGTGTGTGGGCAAGGGGTAGCTCAAGGTACAGGGACGGGGATAGCTAGGGACTGAGGACAGGCAAGGGGGTAGCTCAGGGTGAAGTGAGGGGGTAGTTAGGGGCTGTATGCGGGCAGGGGGTAGCTCAGGGTGCAGGGAGCAGTCCCTGTTCCCTGAGGGCTCTGCCAGCCCCATCCCTACAGCTCTTACCGGCTGCATGAGAAAAACGGGGCTGGGAGCTGAGGAGCAGCCACCAGGAGAGGAGGGAACACCATGGCTGCCTGCTCCATGTTACTAGCCAGAGAAGCAGTTGCCCCGCACTGCCCGGCTGCAGCTTCCCACCTCCGAACTGGCCCGAGGACAGAGAAAGGAGTGCGGGGTGTGGAGCTGCCCTGCGATACCCCTTCATGTGCACTGCAGTTTGGGGTGGCAACAGTCCCGGTGCCTCCCAACGCTGCCCATGGGCTCAGAGGGCTTCTGCCCCATGGAGAGCACCAGAGATCCAAGATTCAGCCCCACAGTTCCTGCATTCAGCCTCACAGAGGTTGCTAGGGTTCAGGCATTCCGACTCGCGGCAGGCGGTATGAATCAGGGCTTCAGTCCACCCTCTGGCTCTGGCTCCAGCCCTGTGGTGAGCACTGGGAATCAGGGTTTTAATCTCCCTCTCCTGCGGCTCCAACTTCAGCCCCGTGGAAGGTGCCAGGGATCAGGGGTTGCAGCTCCACGGGTGGTGCTGGGGCTCAGGCTCTGGGTTTCAGCATCAGCGCCCAGTGACCCCCCTGAAGGCACTTGCAGACCCCAACTGAGAACCCCTGCTTAAGGTTTCACATGGCAAAGGGTGACACACACCCCTAGCCCCTCACACATGGGTCTCATCCTACCTGACGTGTCATCTTCCTGTCCCTCCACCTGGCCTGAAGCCACCACGTGCTCTCACTGACGAGCCACCACCTGCCTGCACTCACTTGCCAGCCACAAGCAACACATGGCGGAGGCGGCGCTGACTGACCATTGACTGACCAGCAGGAAGAGCGGAAAATATGGGACAACTTACCCGTTTTTAAAAAAAGGTGGGACACCTGCAATAGGGCTTAAATATGGGACCGTCCCATTAAAAATGGAATGGATGGTCACCCTACCCCTTGCACTTCTCATTCAAGTAGAGTACAGGAGTTGGTGGGAGAGTGAGCTGCGGTTGATTTAGCGGGTCTTCACTAGACCCGCTAAATCGACCGCCAATGCATCAATCACCATGCATCGATTCCCCGGTAAGTGTAGACAAGCTTTGGAAATTCATTCTGGAGAAATATCACTAAAGTTATATATGGCCAGCAGCAGAATGGAACTCAAGTTAGAAGCCATTAACACCTCAATAAGGAGAAAGGAGATTAAAATCCATGCAGTTAGCACAGACTTTCGAACACTTAAAGGAACAGAGGGTTGAAAATCAATAACAACTATGCTTCAGGCTTAAGCTCAGTTCCCTAATGAAGACTGGTCTAGTGCAAAACACAACATCTGCAGAAGGCCTCCACACATGCATAACACTGGTTAGTAAATTTTCTTCGATTGCTGGATGACAGTAATAATTTAAAAAATCCACTTAAGTTATTTACATCATCTCTATAAGTATTTAATATTGCAGAGGACTAGTTTACCCCAGTCACAAAAATCTTAGAGGTCAAACTTCAAGCTTATAACCCAGAAAGATCAGGTTTCCAGGACAAGATGGATTTGAATCAAGCAACTGTACATTTCAGGGGCACCTATTTAAAGCTCTTTGTGTTAAAAATTAAGAGTAACAGGCTTTTTAGGCAGCAGAGCAGAGCGTTGTTTAGTTTTTTTCCCTGTTGTTAGAATGACAGCATCTTAAGGAAGATGATTTATAACCTTCAAAGAAGATATGGCAACTATTCAAGAGGATTTGAGGGTAATATATCCTTACCTGGGTCAGATTAGATTGATGGGCATGATTTATGCATTTTATATTATCTGTTGACCATCTTCCTCCTGGACAGAGCTCTGAGTAAAAAAATAACAGTGAAACACTAGCTACCTTATCACGAGTTTATTCTTCAAAGGTTTAGTGATTTCTCACTCTATATTTGTTCCCTGATTTTCAGGAGGGAAACTGCCAGGACCATTTTTGTTTATTTTCAGTGAAGATTGGCGTGACTTGCTTTTCTCCTATCTTCTGGTAATATTCCAGTTTTCCCTTGATTTTTCAAATTATAGTTAGTAGTAAACTTATCTGCTAAATCTTTATACTCTAGTATACCTATAACCTGAACTAGACAATCTACGTTATGTTGTAAGTTTTCAAATATCTAATTGAAAGCTATTTTGGGACCATACTATGACATCATGAGGCATGCTGCCTAAAATTGTCAGTGGAGCCTTCTGCTTGAAAATGGAGGGATGGTCTTTAATACAGGACGTACTCTACCCTTCATTGTCCAAGTTTTTTCTTTCTTGTTCTTGCTGAAGATAGGTTTTCTTTTTTTAAAAAGGAGTTCAGTACCTGTGACCCAGAGCTCCTAAATGCCAACCAGCAGAGGGCACACCATAACATAACTCACATCAGACCTGACAAACTCATTGCCCAAACTCACTCTTGGCATAATCTGTATCTAACAGGTGTCACGTAAGGTATCACACGCAAACTGATAACACACTGGTCATTGGTATTATTGCATAATGCAAGTATGTCTGGTGTATAAAGAATTAGATGAGAGCTGGAAATACGTTCAGCGAGCAATGCATAAACTCAGCATGTCCTAAACAAAGAAACATTGTTGCACCTGCTTGACTGTGTCTCCAATGTAAACTTAGCAAGGAGAGGTCAGAAAAAATGGAAGTATATTTACATAAGGTAAACAAAGCCATCAAACTAGGAAGTGGGGAAGGTGACCATTTAACAATTATGATAGTGGACGGAGGCTTTACCCCACCAGGAAGCCTTCCTGACACTTGAAACAGACAATGGACTTTGGGAAATATAAGCGGAAACAGAAGGCCATTGAGGCATCTATCAGCTGAGGGACAAAGGAGGCCAGAGTTTTTGAAATCTGAGAAAGCTGAATCCTTCAACTAAGGGCACTGAAGTCTCTGGGAACTGACAACAGATGAGAAACCTGCTATGACAAAGATTGTAACTTGCTGAAGTTAAGTTTTAGTCACAAAAAAACAGCCCGTGTTTTGTTTTAATCTGTAACTTTTCATCTCTTTCACTCTTATTTGACAGATTTCAGAGTAGCAGCGTGTTAGTCTGTATCTGTAAAAAGAACAGGAGTACTTGTGGCACCTTAGAGACTAAGGATGCATAGACTGAAACTAAGACTAAGGATGCATAGACTGAAACATACAGCAAGAAGATATTTATACATACAGAGAACATGAAAAGGGGAAAGTAGCCATACCAACTGTAAGAGGCCGATGAATTGAGATACGCTATCATCTGCAGGAGAAAAAAAACTTTTAGGTTTGAACAGAGACTGGGAATGGTTGGGCCATTATACCAATTGAATCTATTTCCCTGTGTTAAGTATCCTCACACATTCTATGGGTCATCGCGATTATCACTGCAAAAGTTTTTTTTACACTCTTATTTGAAATCACTTAACCCTATATTCTTTGTTAATAAAAACTTACTGTTTTATTACAAAGCCATCTCACTGCTCCTAAAAAGTGAAGTGTAAGTCTTCAGATAACTTAAAAGGCTGTTGTGTGCTTTGTCTCTTTGGAGGGAGCAAACTTAACTTCTGAGTGTCCAGTAAGAAGGACTGGACACTGCAGAAAGATGTCTCTGAGGAACTTGGGAAGTGGGATTCACTCAGTTTTACCTGGCAGAATTCTGAAGAGTTTGCTGGGAAGGCAGCCAAACTGGTGGTTCAGGAATCTGACATACAACTTAGAGCAGCCAAGCTCACTCTTGCTGAGACAAAGTAGTATCACAGTGGCTCTCAATTCTGGGTGACCTGAGCAAGTCATCACAGCATCTCAGCCAATTTTGAGTTAACTGTACCCTGTTTTTTCCCCTCTTATCTTCTGCACAAAAGAATTGCAAACTGTTGCACTTAAAATCATCAGAAGAGGTGGTGGGTGTGAAATCTTACAACAGCACAATTAAATATTTCCTTCCCACAGAAGTTATTCAAAATTTAAATTCCTCCGTTTGCTTTCCTGAAATGTTATTGCCCTTGGACTACTGCACTCTAACCTCTTATTCTATACCTTGACAAATTTGAATATCCCATATTCAGTGGGTTTAGGCTTCTCCTCAGCTGCCCAACCAATTATTTTGATATTATCTGTTTAATTATCATTTGAAAAATAAGTGCAAATGTCTGATTATGGGAAGTTATCTACATTTTTATACTGCACTCCTTACCGTGACACAAGCTATTTGAGTAGGTTACATAAGTAATATTTTCAAGGGTAGTTTTAGTGCTGACATTAGGTTTCCACATAATAAGCTCCAAAAAATGAGTTATTTGTTCCCATCTCCATATTACATGGGTAGGACAGACATTTCTGGAAGAAGCAGGCCTGAGCAACAAAGCTGGAATATACATTTCCCCTAAGTTCAGCCATGTTCTGATACAGCTTATGCTAGAGATAAAGGCCAACTGCAAAGTTTTGCCGCGAATCCAAACTGCCCCAAAGTTTGGGAGGTTTGCCTCTGGGGTTTCAGGTCAGGTGCAGCATTAGTTAATGATCAGACCTAATCTGAATACATGAATTACACCCCAACACAGAAGATTTCACAATTTTGTAGAAATCTGTGAATGAGACAGTATTAGTTATTCAAGTTAAAAAGTTATTCTGCGTATGAAATATTGTTAAATTCTGCTTCCCATTTGACCTGAATTTCCATAGCTGTTGACTATAATAGTGTTCTGAGTCAGTGCATGCATACAGTACAAAGTGCATTCTTGTAACAGTTGTATACATTTTCAACACAGCAACAGCAAGGTCATGTAGGGCAATAATGGGAAAACACATTTGATCTTTAGTTCTGAATATTCCACACTGTGGTTAAGGTTGGAATCTGTAGAGGCCTGAGTGAGAATAAAGCAACTGAGACTCGGCGGTGATGCTGCACCCGATCCTGACACATGGGCCAGGCTGCCACAGAAACACCCCAGGCCCACTAAGATAGCAAGAGGGACAGAGTCTGCTACTTATGACCAGTCCTAGCCCTCGCTCCAGCTGTGAAGCAGCCAGCCTCAGCCCAGCAAGATCCAAGTGTGGACGGGCATAGAGTGGGGGATCCAAGTGTGGGGCAAGAGGGTTCTGTGTGGGGCAATCTGGGTACAAGGGGCTTGGGGGTGGTGGTCCAGGTACAGGGGGGATCTGGATGCACAGGGGCTCATCGGGGGGTTCCAGATGCAGGGGGAAATAGGATTCTGTGGGGGGTCTAGGTAAAGGTGATTAGGGCTCAGCAGGGGGATTTGGCTGTTTGGTGGGGGGAAGGAGTCTAGGGGTGAGGATCAGTGGGGGGAGAGATCCAGATGCCAGAGGACAACCCCACCATGGTCATTTACCTCTGCCATGGCTGCACTGGGTGCCCGAAACAATGCACCACATTGCGGGGGAGCGGCATGATTGCTCTTGCTACTTCCCTTCACTTCCCCATCAGAAGTCATTTTTCTATGGAGAAGCAAAGAAATTTGAGGGGGATCTAAATTCTGCACATGTGCAGTGGTGCAGATTGCCCCCAGGAGTAAGTGGAGGTCTATAAAATCATGACTGGTGTAGAAAAAAATAAAGAAGTGTTATTTACTCCTTCTCATAACACAGGAACTATGGGTCACCAAATAAGATTAATAGGCAGCAGGTTTAAAACAAATAAAAGGAAGTATTTCTTCACACATGCACAGTCAACTTGTGGAACTCCTTGCCAGAGGATGTTGTGAAGGTCAAGACTAACAGGATTCAAAAAAGAACTTAGATAAATTCATGGAGGATAGGTCCATCAATGGCTATTAGCAAGGATGGGCAGGAATGGTGTCCCTAGTCTCTGTTTTCCAGAAGCTGGGAACGAGCAACAGGGAATGGATCACTTGATGATTACTTTTTCATTCCCTCTAGGGGACATGGCATTGGTCACTGTTGGAAGACAGGATACTGGGCTAGATGGACCTTTGGTCTGGCCCAGTATGGCCATTCTTATGTTCTTCTTTCTTCTCTGGTAATAAACTTTTCAGGGTGAACTATATTCTTAGAACTGTGCAAACCACGCTCATCAAATGAAGCTCTCTGTGACACATGTAAAGCCATTACCATCTGAAGAGTTGCAGAGGTGTAATGGATTAGAAGTTAGTAAATTACTGTAGTGGACTACACTAGAATACAGAGGTATTCTATAGCTAGGTTGGATCTACAGAAAAGTACAGAAGTTAAAATATAGGGTTTGATTCTGCAAATGCTACCAGGCACAGTATTTGTCATGAGTAGTCCCACTGAATCATGCCACTAAAAGCTACACAGCAAGTGTTTGCTGGACTTTTAGTATTGCCACTAAAGTAAATGGATGTGACCCAAAATTCACACAAAGACCACCAGACCTGCTGAGTGTCTCCCCAAATAAGATGATGCTATTTTAAAACAAGACAGTTCCTTTTCAAAATAGAATTGTACTTTAGGCAGTGGATAAAGTTTGCAGATGTGTCTAACTGATGTAGAAGTCTAGGGCTGCAGTTGTGCTGTTGTAGCACTTAAGTGAAGATGCTTCTATGCTGACAGGAGACCTTTGCCCGTTGGCATAGTTAATCCACCTCCCCAAAATGCAGTAGCTATGTCAACGGGAGTTCTTCTGCCAACATAGCACTGTCTACATGGAGGGATAGATTGGTATAACTATGTTGCTCAGAGGGGTGGATTTTTCACACCCTTGACCGATACAGTTTTACGTAGATATAGTTCTGTAGTGCAGACCCATGAGACTTAGGCGAGGAGTTAGGTTCACAAGTCACTTGTGCACTTTGGAAAGTTTTACCATGCATCACTATTAATATTGTCAATAGTACTAGTTTTCTTTTAAAAAGACACAAGGAACAAAGCAATTACTCAAATTACTTTTTAAAAAGACAGTTTATTAAAAACGTTTTTAATGTGATCATTTAAAATTGCACGGGAGAGGGCTGCTGTCAGTATTCATACAATGAAAAAAGTTAAGCACAATTTTATATTAAGTAATGCTAGTAAGGCTCTTAGTCTCAAAAAAAAGTCCAAGTATTAAACCACCAAAACGCCTTAAAACAAATTGAAATACACGTTCTCTTGAACTAGTCATACAATATGTTTCAGTAGTTGACACTAACTACTTACGTACATCAAACTTGAATCTTATTGATTTTTTCCCTAAATCAAGCACAAGCGTTCAAAGAAAAAAATTGTTAGTTTACATCCCGTGTGTGTGAAACCTCACAGAATAATAATTAGGCCTTGAGCGATACAAACCTCTCGCAGCAAGCTGCCGAACACATTGTTAAACAAGCTGCCAAACAGCTCCTTAATTTACACTAGATTGGTTATCAAATAGTTTGGAAGTTAAACAACATAAAATTAGATAGAGATTCCTCCAGAGGGAAAAACACAGGGTAATTCTACATGGGTTTATGAAGCCTTTAAAGTTTGAAAGTACAACAAAACACCAAGTTCTGATCTTAGTTTCTTATGAAATTTTCAGATACTTCTCTCTCCTTACCACTCCATTCATTACAGCAACTTAGCAGTTTGCACTAGAAAGTAATTTAAAGAAGTAAAAAGACGTCTTACCCTATTTTTCTGTACAGAATTTTGTAATCTGATTTCAGATTACCTCACCGTTTACTGTAATGCTATTAAGCACTGAGGTATTTCCAATGCCTGAAATTGACTGTAATAACTAGAGTCTACTGAAGAGGTATTGGATAGCTCAGAAAAACCGATAATGGGATATGACAGCATTTCAACTTGATATAGCCTAGGTATGTTTAGCTCAGGATAGTAGGAAGTGACTACGATCACCATCTGAAAGCAGTTTTGTGGCCATGATAGTTTCAGTGCAGTTATAACCAAATAAAGTGGCTAAATCACCCACATCAGCTGGCATCCTTGTTGTCAGTCTCTACAGAAAGGTCAATGATTGACTGAGCTGTGGAGACTAAGTGAGATGTTCCTGGGAAGCCGGCATTGCCATTGCTCATGTTGAGTCTGCTGTTGAATTGCAGTTTCTAGGGATCTCACTCTGGCACTTACTGTAAGAACTTAATTCACTTACAAAAAGGAAGAAGCTTTGTATTTAAATGGCTACCTGAAATTAGCAGTGGGTGAACTTCAGTGGCTTGCAGTTGTAGGCTTCTGCAAGCCTCTTTGGTCAAAAAGTGTTAGCATAACTGCTGTATCGTATTATGGGCCTAATCCCTTGGTATCTCCTCCATTTGCAGTTTCCAAAAGAAAATCAAGTGTTAACAAAATCAAACTCTCCTAAATGTGAAATAATGATTTAGCTCACTTTCCTTTTTAATTTTTTTCAGAACATATCAATAAAACAAGACAGAAATTAAGATTAAGTGACAAATTAAACACATGCTTTGGCCTTAACTAAGGATTACAGCTACTTTCACTTATTTTGTATAGTATCAATTACAAATAACTCTTAAAACTTCCTCTCCAAACTTCAGGATTGGGTGGGTCCAAATCTAGAGGATTCTTCTCCCTTTATAGGAGGCTGATCCTATACCCATTGAAGTCCACAGCTGCAGGATCAAGGCCTGGGGTTCTAGGACAAGTTGCCAGGCCAGAGATTCAAAGCAGTCAAAAATTCCAGAGATTTTTTTTTTCCTAATTAAAGAAATTCTATGAAAAAAGAAGCTAGAAGTTTGCGTGGTTAACTACTAGGGGGCTGTATATAGATTTCTAGGCAATTGGGTAACAAAACCAAAGCATCAAGTTTAGTTTAAATTATATATTGTAGTTCTGTTTTCACTGCTGACTGACTCACAGGCCAATGTGGGGCAGAAAATAAAAGCAAGCTGAGTTGCACCATATCCACCTTTATGGCTTATGCCATATAGTTTACATATACAGACCTAAATCAGACAGTTGCGCTACTATTTTATAATCTAATGAACATAATCTCTGCATTCAGAAGTTTGAAAGAAGTCCTGTGAAGGGAATTTCTAATTCCTAGTAGTGCAAGCCAACCGATTTTAAGCAAATATCAGTCAGAAAGTCATTTGATACCCGATGGAGATGGGGGCAAGATATACTTGTATAAAAATATATTGTATATAACACGTTTAGAAAATTGCATAGACAATATTCTTTTATTTAAAGTGATATAAGGCACAGTTTTACTAAATATACTGTCTGTTAAAAAAGCAAATCTATTTTAATCACTTCGATATAATGTAATTTATAGTACCCTTTCCATAAAAATATGTGCAAGTGTAAAAAAGACAATGTTCATTTGGAACATGAAATACTCTAGTGTAAATGTTAAATCAGTCAATTTTCTAAAGTTTATTTGTATAAAATCTGAACACCACTATTTTAGATCACTCTTCGGTGTTATTGTTCTCCAGACTGTTCATTGGCGGTCGTAGTGCTTTCTTCATTCGCTGTATAATCTAGATGTTCCATCATCTAGGCAGAAACAAGATTATTCTTTTTAAAATACTAAACTTCTCGTTGGTCCAAACTTTTCATCTAGTTAAGAGAAATTCAATTAAGTAAGGATTAGCATGGAGTTAAGCAGCATATAGTGAGAAAATTCTCTACACAAGACTGGAAAGGAAATATCTAAGCTTATTTTAATTAATTAACACTTTGCACTATGACAATACTTTTCATCTAAGGATCTCAAAGCACTCTATAGGAAATTAATTAAAAGCCTCAGAACACCTCTATGAGGTAGGGAAACAGCCATTAAAAAAAATTAACAGTTGTATAAGCAGACCAGAGAGGCGAAGCAAATTGTTCAAGGTCACAGTGTCACTGTAAGAACTGGAAATAGAATTCAAGTGTCTTATTTAATATTTAAACTTTGCAAAATCCTTTCTGAAGAGAAAGTTGGACTCTGGCTTCATTGCAAATAAATACAATTTACAACTATGGTATATAACCTATCATTTAAATCAGCTTCTGTACCATATGAGTGCAGCATAGCTAATGTGACGCCAATTTTTAAACAAGGCTCCAGACTATACAAAATTACTAAAGATAGTTATGTCCGAAGTAGACTGCAAAGAATTACAAAGGGATCTCACAAGACTGGGTGACTGGGCAACAAAATAGCAGATGAAATTCAGTGTTGATAAATGCAAAGTAATGCACAATCTGAAATATACACACAAAATGATAGTGTCTAAATTAGCTGTTACCACTTATGAAAGAGATCTTGGAGTCATTTGAATAGTTGTCTGAAAACATCCACTCAATGTGCAGTGGCAGTCAAAAAAGCTAATAGAATATTTGGAACAATTAGGAAAGGGACAGAGAGACAGAAAATATCATAATGCCTCGATATAAATCCAGGGTACACCAATATCTTGAATACTGCCTGCAGATCTAGTTACCCCATCTCAAAAAAAATAATATTGGAATTGAAAAAAGGTGCAGAGAAGGGCAACCAAAATTATTAGGGGTATGGAATAGCTTCCCTGTGAGGAGAGATTAAAAAGAATGGGACTTTTCAGCTTGGAATAGAGATAACTAAGGGGGGATATGACATAGGTCTGTAGAATTGTGATTGGTGTGGAGAAAGTCAATAAGTAAATGTTATTTACTCCTTCACATAACAAAAGAACTAGGGATCACCCAATGAAATTAATAGGCAGCAGGTTTAAAACAAACGGAAGGAAGTATTTCTTCACACAACACACAGTCAACTTGAGGAACTCTTTGCCCGGGGATGTTGTGAATGCCAAAACTGTAACTGGGTTCAAAAAAGAACTAGCTAAGTTCCTGGAGGATAGATCCATTAATGGCTATTAGCCAGGATGGGCAGGGATGCAAACCATAATCCAAGCATCCCTAGTGTTTGCCAGAAGCTGGGAATGGAAGGCAGGGTGGATCACTTGATGACTGCCAGTTCTGTTCATTCCCTTTGAAGCACCTGGCACTGACCTCTGTCAGAAGACAGGATACTGTGCTAGGTGGACCACTGGTCTGACCTAGTATACTCTCTCTTATGTTCTTACATTGTTCTACCATTCTAATTATACCAGTTACATACTACTTGTCCTCCATAGCCAACCCCTGCCTGTTTTTGAATCCTTTGTACAATTCTTCAGCTTTACAATAAACAAAATTCTTACCTACAGAAAACAATTACATAAACATAACTATTGTTCATATTTGTCAAGCCTAGAGTAACTGATTAAGATCACCTATGTATTTAGGTACTGGGGAAAAAAATTAACTGATTTAATTCAAAATCGACAGATTTCTGTTTTGTGATGGGAAGTAATTTTCAAATTGGGATGTTAAAAACAAAGCTGGATTTTTTGTGCCAATTACTATTGATAAATAATAAGCAAGGAATAACAGAGGTATAATTCCATTTTTAGTTGTACCTGTAACATGCATATACATACACTCGGGATGAAATCCTGACTCACTGAAATCAGTGGAAAATTTCTCACCAACTTCAACAGCGCCAGGATTTCATCTTTGCAATCTGACCTGAAAAGAAACATCAAGAGCTTTCTGTGATTCTACAGCTGGAAAATCCAATGTTCTGACAGATCAGCCAAAGCCAAAACAAAACCTCTCCCAGGTGTGTCTACACAAATCAAGCATTGGAATCTATGTTCAGAATGGTGAAAAAAAGTGTTACAAGTCTCTTATCAGAAGCACTACCACATCACTCTGATAACGGTGCATATCCTCCTCTATCCCAGTTAGTCCAAGATTATACATGCAACACCGAGTTGGAAAAGAACTTGTTATTAACTGTTAAAAAATCCTACTAAACAGGCCAGTATTAAATTATTGGAGCAATTCAAAATCCCCTGAAGTCAATGGGAGCCTTTCCAATGACATCAGTAGGTCTGGGATTAGGCAAATATTAACAATAGTGACACAGCTACTATATATACAAACCTTACATCTGCCAAGAGCCAAATGAAGGATACAGAATGAATGGGAGTATTGCAGACTGCTTAAGATGACAGGGCAATTAATTTCTTCAGAATAAAATGTTCTATAAACTCCATTTCAGGATCCTGTATTATATCTTATATACTATACATATGATGTGGTATAAATATTTTGCCTCATGTTTTCAGGATGGCTGCACTACTCATGACCATGTATTTTGTAAGTTATGTTTTATAGAAACTATTTTTGAAATGTTTTGGTTAGCTAAACAACGGTTATTGCAGTTCTTTTTCAAATCCCTCCAATCTGTAAATAAGGGTGCTGATGTTACCATGGGTCCCCTAATGAGCAGACACTGGAGAAAGAGACAAACGCAGGGCTGGCTCCAGCTTTTTTGTCACCCCAAGCGGCGAAGAAAAAAATGAAAAACCCAACTGAGCTGCCACCGAAGTGCTGTCAAAGAGGAAAAGAGAGAATGAAGAGCCTGCTGCCGAAGACTCAAGTGGAGCGATTGAGGTGCCATCAAAGTGCCACCGAAGAGGAAGTGAGGGACTGAAGGACTTGTCACCGAATTGCCACCTCAGACAAATGATAAACATATCTGAAAACATAAGCTACCTAATATAGCTCTTCCATATGTAAGTGTGACAGCTTTACGGTCCACCCAACAGAGCAGATGACACAGGCAAATGCTGGATAAAGTGTTTGAAAGAGAAATTGAGCAGTGTGCAAAAGGTCTAGAGGGTGAAACTGTTAACCTGAGTCTTGATGGGTGGAGCAATGTCCACAATGATCCTGTTGTATGTGCTTGTGTGACAACAGAAGAAGGGAATGTCTTCTTTATAGAAACAATTGATACATCAGGAAATGCACACACAGCAGAATACTTACAAGAAGTAGCAGTAAAAGGTATAACAAACTGTGGGAAAAAATTCAAATGTCTAGTACGCAGCTTGGTCACAGACAATGCTGCAAATGTACCCAAGATGAGAACAAATTATTTAGAAGAGAGTCTCAAGCTAAAAACATACGGCTGCAGTGCTCATTTGATGCACCTCCTAGTCAAAGACTTCAGTATTCCAGAAATAAAGGCTAATGATGTTGAAATTGCAAAACACTTCCACAAGAACCACTTTGCAGCAGCTGCTCTGAAAAAAGTGGGAGGAACCAAGCTAACTGTCCCACAAGACATGCAATGGAACTCAGTAGTGGACTGTTTTGAGCCTAATACCAAGACAGTTTGTGAACAAAATTGTTAAAAAATAGATGGCACTGTCACAGCCGAAGTTCTCAACAATGGGCTTAAGAGAAATGCTGAACATACGCTGAGTACCCTTAAGTCTATTTCTGTAGCCTTGAACAGAATGCAGGGAAACAGCTGTTTTATTGCTGATGCTGTTGAAATTTGGATGGAACTGAGTGAGATCTTAAAAAAAAAAAAGAGAAATATGTAATGACAGAGTTAAATTACAAGCATTAAAAAATTAAATGGAACAAGCACTATCTCTAGTTTATTTTCTTGCAAATATTCTCAATACTCGGTACCAGGGTCAAACCTTAACTGCTGAAGAAGAGGAAGTGGCTATGGCATGGACATCCAACAATCATCCCTCCATAATGCCAACTATAATGCACTTCAGAGATAAGGGTGAACCATTCAAGAAATATGTTTGCTGATAATGTTTTAAAGAAAATTACACCAGTGAACTGGTGGAAGTCACTTAAGCACTTGGATTCAGACACTGTTGAAGTGATAAGCTCACTTTAAACAGCAGTACCTTCTGCCGGTCTAGAAAGAATATTTTCTTCCTTTAGACTAATTCATTTCAAATTGAGAAATTGCTTGGGACCTGAAAAAGCAGGAAAGCTTCTTTTTCTTTTCCAGGTTATGAACAAACAGGAAAATGAAGGCGACTGAGTTAGCTGCAGAAGCCAATATTTTAAGTTTCTCATGTTGACCTGGCTGACACAGTCTATTTAATTTTTGGTGTTTTTTTTTAAATATTTCATTTAACTATTTTAGTTAACAATGTTAACAAAAACAAACTTGATTTTAAAAAAATCGAACGTTTAACTAAATTCAAAAATTGATATACTATTTTAACAAAACAAGCATATGTTTGCTGTTGAAGGAAAAAAACAGAATACATAACAATTAAATGTCTGTCTGGTGATTTTCTCCTAATACAACATGGCAAGAAAATCCTCGAAATATTAATGATTAACCTGTTGAATTGAAGATTGTTCACCTCCCAATGACTTCATAAATATCTGCTTCAATTACCTTTGGTAAATGAAATAACCAAACAATGATTTATTTTCTGATACAGCTGTAAAACTGAAAAGTTATCAAAATAAATCACTTAAAAAATGTATGCTGTGTACCTTCTGAAAGTGAAACCTACATCTCTCTCTCAGTTGTGAACAATATGTATTAAGGTTATAACAACCAACAAGAATGCACTTTTATGTAGAAATCCATGATTAAAATGACTCTTCCTGACTAGTGATTTAAATCAAATCCACCCTGGTCACAACACTTGTTTCTTGCTCTGAGAGGTCTTAAGATATCAAACCTTAAGATAATGACATTTTTGTACATGGAAAAACTCAATTAGGTAGTTTTTAAAATGTGTTATAATTTTCTTCTGTTTCTGGGGTTTGTGTAGTAACTCAGGAAACCTCGCTTTAATAAGTGGAAAGTTAAAGTGCCAACTAAAAGTATGATAAAATCTCTGAAATAATTCTGTCTGATGTGGCATATACAGAATATGTAATAGTATGGTGTGGTATAAAGATTTTTCTGACATCTGTTTCAGATGACCAGCTATCTCGCCTGTGAACAAGTCAGTCATCCCAAACTCATACCAATTAAAAAAAACAAAAAAAAAACCCCAATCTTGCACTGCATCTCACATGTACATTTTATATGTAGACATATGCACCATAATGCTAAAGCCTGATGATATTACAAGAAACTACTGCTAGTTAATCAAATCCTTAGCTTGCAATTATCACCTTGTGTGATTTAAGTTACAGAACTAATAAAACGCATACATTGTGGAACATGTCATGTTATTCATAACCTTGTTTGTCAATATCCAGTATAACAGACAGATCAATGAGGAAAGGCTCTCTACACAAGCCAATGACTTATGTTTAGAGGTTGGGAAAAATCTGAAGATAGAAAAACAATGATCTAAGTGTCTCAAACATTATATAGTTTTAATATTGCATTATTTTTTGCTCCAGTGGGAGAACTTTGACTTTAAATTTTTTTAAAAAGTAATTTTAAAAACACCAACAACAATTTTATAGGCTCCGCTAATAAAAGCGCAGTAAAACAGGTTATGGAAAAATATTTGGATTAGAACAATAATTGGTGATAAATATCAGACCAAAAAAAGAACACATTTTCCATTGAGCTACACCTGTGAAACATAAGCAATCCAAAAACCCAATTCATTTTTTAAAAAGCTGTGTAACTTTACACAGAATTGCTGTACACTTAAAAAATGAGTAATTTACTTTTCCAAGTAAATCATATATATTATAGTGAGTCATGAACGCTTTTCCTGTGTGCAATGATTCATTAAAATTCCCAGCAGAGTACACCTTAAAAGGTCAGAATCTGAAAGTAGGGTTGCGTCATTGTGCCCAGTGAGATGTATACGGTCATGCTCATTTCTAAAGACTTGAGCCTCAAAAACTCTCTCAATGTAACAAAGGAGGAATTCCACAGGAGCAGCTGAAAATTCATGCTGATAACACTGTCCAAAAAATAAGAATAAGAATATGTACTCTTGTGGTGGAGTGGAGGGAGGAGAAAAGAGGATGAAGAAAGTGAGTTTAAAGGTTACAAATCCAGACTGCCTGTCCCATTTTAATTTGCATTTTAAGACTTCTGCCTATTTACTAAACAAACACACACACAGTTTAACAATATAAGTAATCTTGGCTGATTCTTTACTTCTGTGAAATTTGATCTGATTATTAATGTTGCTTAAGCAAGTTCTGTATTTAATTTCATGTCTCTTTTTTCAGAGGGAAGGAAGAAAGATCAGAGTTCAAAACACTGCATTTGCCCAATAGTGTGCAGTCCCCCTTCAGAGTTAGTTCAGACTACTAGCAAATAAGAATTAGGATGTTTTTTACAACGCATAATAATGAGTGGAGACTGTGGATAGTATTCCAGTACAAGACCACTACATCTGCATTCTAAAAATCCCCATGAAATTTGATTGGAAGAGGTATATTTCTCACACTGCAATCCTTTTCAAAAAGATACAACAAAAAAAGTAAACAGAGCAAAAGCAATTAATTTACATTATGTAGTCAGGCATGCATTTTTAGCATTACATTTGGAGTTGTAGCCAAAGTGATTACCATTAATGTTAATAGCCAAGAGCTGTATGTGTGTGAAGTAGCGTGTTATTCCAGATACTGTACACAAAGATACTCATCTCAGGCTGTGGAATACAACTGCTCAATCATCCCCCTGTAAGCTTTGAAAAGAAGTGTAACAAAGAAGAGGAGGGTACTGTGTTAAACCATGGTAGTCACAGGGAGATCTAAGACAAAGTCAAGAAAGGCAGCACAATACATGGCTGGACATGGAAGCTGTTACCTAGTAATGACTATGAAATAATAGTCACACACAGACAGCAGTATACAAGAATTATATGAGGCACTGAGCCAGATGGACATATCAACGGGGTACCACACAGTAAGGAGAGCAAGCAGTGTAATCAAACACCAATCCAGTGACTCTCACGGCATCCATGGAGATCTGATGTACTGAGTAGTAGTGAGATACGCACAGCCTCTCCACTCTTATGAAACACGCTTCCACTTGCTCTCAGCCTGCATGTGCCCTGAATTTGGACAAAGTTCTAACAATATTCTCAGGAAAAATGTAATGCCTAGAAAGCATAACTCCTCTTGTAATATGTCTTCAATGATAACATTTTACATATTAGAATTTTTAAAACATTCTCACCCTCTGTCAAAAAAGGGAATACTTTAATTTTAACAAAGGATGGGGGTTGTTAGGGGAAAGATCACAGAAGGGCATCCTTCAGTTAGTTCCATGACATGTTTTTATTGCTTTGGCAAAGTAGTGGAAAGTGGCTGCTGCTGCTGCCACCACCATTACCCCACCTGAGTAAAAGGTAGCTAAGTTCCTAAAGAAAATGTGTACAATTTGTTTTGGGGAAAAACAAAAACAAAAAAAGTCTTGAGTAATACTCATTTTTAAGTATCAGAGGGGTAGCCGTGTTAGTCTGGATCTGTGAAAGCAGCAGAGAATCCTGTGGCACCTTATAGACTAACAGAGGTTTTGGAGCGTGAGCTTTCGAAAGCTCACGCTCCAAAACCTCTGTTAGTCTATAAGGTGCCACAGGATTCTCTGCTGCTTTCACTCATTTTTAATGCAGTTATTAGTTTGCCTGATTATTCAAATTCCACATTAAAGGCTGAAATCTTCATGATTCTCATACTTCTTAAAGTATGTAATCAGAAGTTCTCATCTACCTTACATTTTAAATGAATTATATCCAAAAATGGAAGGAATGCAGATGCAAAAAAGAATTGAAAAATAGAAAGCAAAAGAAAAGAACGGATGAGCATATTAATACAAATTGCACTAAAAGAAGACTATATCACACCTTGTAGCAAAGGCTTCCTGGAGGAGTCCAACACCTAAATGAAATTCACTCTATTACTACAGTCATATACAACAGGAATGTTTCAAGACAAATTAACAACAAAAAATTATTTAGTGATAACAGCATCTAGAAAACCAGAGCTATTGTGTCAAATGACTAAGTATAGCTTACATTATACATTAATGACAAGATACTAGGCATCTTCTAAGGTCCTTTTGCCCTGTTGAAACAGTACAAAGGAACATTAAACTAGCTATAAAAGGGATATTGAGAATTTTCTCAGTGTGGGAGAATCCTCATGGGCATAAAGCGTGTGCAGCAAGTATATCAGGCGTCCCCCTCCATCCCAGTAAGGACTACTCCAGCTAATGTATTCCAGTACTAGAGGCCTCAAGAGAAGGTTAGCTGAAAGATGGTTGTAAACACAGCTTTCCTCCAGCTGCACTGAGCATTAGTGACTGAAGATTTGGCCCCAATATATTTTTTAAAATACAAAGTATGTAAAGAAACCATTGCTAGTTCAAAATACAGAATATTCATATACTGCAGGAAGTTAAACTATGCAATAAAGATCTGAGATATACAGGATTCTCTGAATCTGAAGATGCATTGAATAAGATCCTCTGAAAAAAATAAATTGGGTGAAACAAAGGCAAAGAAATCCTAAAACTGTACAGAAGAAATTGAGTAAATGTCTCATTAAGATCTCACAGAATGTTTGAATCTCAGCCAAATCTCCAATAAGTAAATCAAACTTTTGTGTGTGCCAAACTTTGACCCAATAATAGGGCCAAGTTCAGAGCAGTTTTCATCCTTAAAAACAAACAAAAACAAACCCCACAGTTGAAAAAGCACATAAAATAACTATGATGGCAACATAAACCTTCCAAATATGAATTTTGTTAGAGGAAGTGTGAGAAAAAATTTTGGTAGCTAAAAAACTAGAAGTTTTTCGACCAAACATCCTAACAACTTAAGCGAGGAACATTATATTGTTCTCTCGGAATGAAGTTAACGATAACTCTCTCTACTCCCAGAAGCAACCTGTGCAATTGGGCTTTGTACAAGAAACTCCACCATAGGGGGAGAGCAAGTACATACATAAGGATCTATTCAGGCTGGCCATGCAGTTTCTCCATAGCCTATTTCAGTCTATACATTGGAGTACTGAGCAAAATCCCACCACACCGTCATGAGGCACTTCTACCCACTGGATTTATGTGAGGAGATGTTACTCCTTCCCTCCCCCCAGCGCCCGCAATACACACATCACGTTAAATGAAGCTGGTGTAGAATTATTGCTCTCTATATTGCAGACAGGCAATGTAGAGCTTACATGGCATGGAGGTAACCTCTCTACATCTGGATGAGTGTCATTCTATATTAGCAACAAAAACAAAAAATTTCTTCCTGCTTTCCTTAGCACAGCTATCTGAAAGTTAAGAGCAACTTCTCTCACCGTAAATCAATTGTTCTTCAAAACAGTGGTCCATATTCTGGCCAGACCGATCACACAACTCAGTGGAGGGACATACAAAGATGGCTTTAAGACACCTTTACGTTCTCCCAGTATTCTTGGATGGTCCTACTGCTGAGCCAGTTCCCAGAATAAATCAGAGTAACATCAAGGCTCCTTTTATATATGCTAGCTGCCAACAGCTCCCAAGAGATTGCTGGGTCATAGAGACATTCTCACCACCCAAGAAAGAATCAATTCAGGCAGAGGAAATCCTCAAAAGTGCCAGTTTACAACTGCTTTGTGCTGACACAGTAAGACAGAAGTTTTTGACTGTAATTGATATTTCTAAGCCCCCAGTCACAAATGGTCACTTTGTTGCAGAATGGCATTTGTGATCATGACAGCATAAGACCAATGCAAAAAACGTTAGAAATTAGTTTCTAAACTATTGGTCAACTCTAATGTGTTTCCAATTTTTTTTTCAAGTGTATTCTAATATGAAACTATTGCAGCCTGGAAACTGGTTTCCAATTTAACATTTAGGTGCCACATTCAATGTTCCAAATGATAACACTTTGCATCAAGATGATGGTTCAGAGATACTGAAGATAATACACATTCTGGCACAATTCCTATTGTATTCATGTGAAAAATGTCATCTGTTTTGATTTTTCATATTACTGGACTGAGCCAAATATCTGTATTTTCCTTTAAATCTTGTTCTATCAAGTTGACTAACAGACTAATATATATATATTTTTTTTAAGAAATGCAATAAGCACTACTAATCCAGATGTAAAGTGACTGGCTACCACATACTTATTTAAGGAAGAATACACACAAAGTTACAAAACTGTTTTGACTATAGAACACATTCACATTTACCTGATAGCTGCTACCTTGCCAAAACTTCTTCATCTCCTTGCGTCTCCAGGCAACAAGTGAGCTGGTAATGAGTGTACATGGTACCAAATAGAGAAGGGCTGGCTGTCCCATCTTCATCAGTGCCAGAACAACAAAAGTCAACACCATTCCAACAGCATAAGCTATTAAAAAAATTCAGGACAGCTACTGAATAGTATACAGCACTACATCACTCAATGTATTACAGATATCCTTTGCATACAGGACTAATTCTATAGCTATTACAGTATTTTCCATTTCATTATGTAAATGTGCAAAAATAGTAATTTCAGTGCGCTTTAAATATTCACGTTTTCAAGAGTACTGATTTCTATAACAATGCAACTCAGATACAGACAAGTAAAACAAAACTAGAAATTAAAATATTGACAGTATTCACTTTTGTAAAATTAAAGAAAATGATCTAGTAATCTCACAAAAGCAGCTTACAGAAAAATACACTTTGCCAAAATACTGTATTAAAATTATTTACCTATAGTGCAGGAAACATAATATACAGAAGACGATGTTGTCTGAATATCAAATCTTCGACAATAGGCAACCAGGAGACCTAAAGAGAGAATACGGAGAAAGTATTTATTGGAAGAAGTTTAAGTTGCCGTAACACAAATTTACATTCATACTTCCCATTATAGCAAGAATATGGAAGAACACAGTTAACTATAAAATTGTAAGTTAAATATTGTGGACAGCTAGAACACAATTAGTTTTATTTAAGAAACCTTAGGCCAGGTGTATACTTAAAAACTTACATCAACATAGCTACTGTGCTCAGGGGTGTGAAAAATCCACACCATAGCTATGCCGACCTAACCCCAGAGCAGACACAGTTAGTTCCACAGAAGAATGCTTCTGTTGACCTAGCTACTGTTGCTCAGAAAACCCCCTTCCTTCACTGTACTCTGCATCAACTGTACAGAATCACAGTGGCATGGCTATGATACTATAGATATGCTGCTATAGCACCCGCAGTGTAGACATGAGTCTAGAATAAGAGTGTCTCTAAAGTCAATATGTCCATTTAAATGAGTTAATGTGCTTGGCAATTAATTAAACGTAAATGACAGATCTGCACTACACAGTGGTAACAAAAACACCCAATACTTTGCACGTATGCAGTGCCTTCCATCAAAGATTCTCAACACACTTCAATTAATTTTTCTCTACTGTACTGAGTCAAAATTTAACACTCATATTTTACAGATGAGAAGGTCAGACAGAAGTTAAGTGATTTTCCCAAGGTCTCAAAGAAAGTCTATGGCGGAGCCAGGTGCAGCACTCAGGTTTTCACAAGACAAGCCTTCTAATCTTTTGTAAAGTGCTGTGAGATCTATTGATGAAGAAAGCTAATTATTATTATGATGTTGTTTAAAAGGCAAATATATTTTCTCCTTCTATGAACACTGTAGAAATAATTTGGTTATGTAGTATACATTGCTCTTTTAAAATGAGGATTTTGTATTGTACCATACATCATAGAATTAGAAATTAAGTGATGATAATCCTTTGCTATGTTATATTTCCTGTAAAAACCAGCTTGATTTAAAAATCACTGATCCTAATTATTATTATATTAATGGCACTATATTCTACAAATACAAGTGCCATGAAAATAAATTTATATAGAAGCAGATTTTGTAAAACAATCTTAAAATACTAATTGTACTTAGACTACAGACTATTATAAAAATACAGATTGTTTTACAATGCATTTTTATAGCTCAAAAGCTAGAAATCAGTATTTAACTCTGGAGTAGGCCTGAAATATAGAAAATCCACTTTGAGAATCAGGTTATTATGAAAAATTTTGTTTATAGTTGACAAAAACATTTCTTTACCTGGTACAATGATGTCTCCGAAACCCAGTAGTGAAAACGGCATTCCACATATCGTCAGTGCAGAGTATTCAAGTCTAGGTACCCTAATAACGACTGGTAACTGTAAAACAATATTTTTAAATCCCACATAAATTCAATCTAAATCACATAATTTTTTGAAAGAAATGTTAAAATATTAGAACTATTCATCTAGTTTCTGAAAAACATCAAATTAGGAAGAACCTGAATTAAGAAAACAGGAACCAACAAAGACAGTGTTTAAAATGTGATTTTAAGATTTAGAGTAGAAAAAAATGGATTTGCAATTTTACAGATCATATACATGACAAAAATTAAGAACAATGTAACCACAAGCAATGGGAATATCAGATATACATTGATACCCTGACTATAAACTATTGACCAACAATGATATCCAGGCCCTGAAGAGGAAAATTTTGACAGTCAGGTTTTCCCCAAAAGAATAGCCTTTTCAGAGGATGCAATTTAAAGTCCAGTGAACATATCTGAAATACAATCCTTACTTTCTCATGGGGAGCTGAGCGTTCAGCAGGGCCTTCCACCAAGTTTCCATCATTCTAGGATCAAACCCAAGTCAACAGGTATTTAATACTTTAACAAAAGTAGCAAAAGCTGGCTATATTTTGTGAGAAAATTATACCTAAAAGCTACTTGAATTTACTGACTTTCCATAGCTAATTCAGTTAGTGTTATATCTTGCACATATGTATCCATATTGCATTCATAATACAGAAAAAGATTATTCATACCTTTTCACTGTTACCAAAAGGACCAGCTGCAACTTCAACCATTATACTTTCCCCATTCTGAAATTTAAGGTTATTTTTCAATTAGTGATTTAACACTTATTTAAGTATACAGTGTAACAGTTCAATATTACACATAGAATTGCTGCTTGCACCTCAACATCCTCTAATCCTCTTAATGTACTATCGTATGCAGGATTATTTTGTCCAGGACATCATCCAGCAAACCCATTCAAAATGGAATGTACTGATCCAAAACAGAAGTTGTTCAAATTCCAGCAAAGTGCACAGATTAATGAAGTAAAGATTTATGCTTTTGTTTTGTATTAGAACAGTCAGACCTAAACTGGCTACTATAGTTTGTTTTCTAATGAAAGCAGCTAAAGCTGTTATTTTAGCTAAAGAACATGTCAGCAATCTACTCCTCTGCCATTGTAGACTCTCTTTCTACTTCGAAATGTGGGCACTTGCAAATAATTTGTGCCACGGCATGTTAAAAAAATCAGCATTCTACAACGCACCAAAACCTCAACTGATACATAAAGGTCTTAAAGCAAAAGATGGGATACAGAAATAAACGTCAAATTTAGACAGGGTGCAGTAATAAAAAACTGAGAATTTCAAAACCTGCAGGTTGCTGTATGACTTTGACAGCATTTATTAGAATGTAAACTATAGCAAGTAAAAACAGTGCAGCCTTTTGGGGGCTGTAGCACAAAACAGATATACAATCCCATTTTTGAAGGATTAATGACCATCCTGAGGCTAGTTTCCCTCTCCCCTTTCCCCCGCCATTATATCAGTGCTCCTTACCTCCTATTTCTACTATAATCCCTTTAGATGTATCTATTACAACTACTACTAATCCCCACCCCCTAGGCTGCATTTAACTTAGATCCACCTTATTTTTGCTACATTGTTTCCATCCTTTCCCCTTCCTTTCCAAGTTTAAATGAATGAGACAAACATTCCTGTGCAACCCTTCATTAAGATGTTGGTAGACTGAGAAACGTAGGAGAAATTACTTCATAGACAAACTCTTGGGAGTAACAGACTTTTGAGTGTCTAGAATGGTAGCCATGTCTGGACAATATTTAAATGCATAAAATTCAATGCACAAAAGATAAAATGCACCAACAGGCCTCCATACCACAAATCTTTATCACAACTGTGGACCTACCTTGGTGATAAATGGTGTTATGAAGACGAAAAATACATCGTACAAAAGAAGGAGACCTAGAAGTATCACACATGACTGGCAAACAGAGAAGGAAACGTTAAACACAAGTTTTCAAAGACTGCATGATAATCATCATCAATACTTCCTAAATGCCTCTAGGTTACCCTGAACAGTCTCTCATAACATTTATGTGAACATTGTCTATTTAGTTTATGATTTATAAGAAGAACATTCTGTTGAGTCCTTTTGCTAACTTTCCTTTTTTCCAAAAAACATTAAACATTATTTTTTCATTCTTTAATTTACCTCCAGTTACTAGTATTTCTATGTGCATAGCAACATGCTTTATTTAGGTAAATTTTTTACTGTACCTTAAAGTTGGGCATTTTCAGTGTTTTAATAAAGTTTAGGCAGAAAGCAACTCCCAAGATATCTTGTAAAATCCAAGCCCACCTACAAATAAAAAATGAACTTTCTTTACATTTTATTTTTCTATATTTTCAGAGTACAGTAGGTTTGTTTGGTCTTGTTGGAAGAAAAACCAAATTCTATAATCTTACAGCAAGATATTATAACAATGACAGGAGTCCAGTTTTTATACCTACTTATTGATGTTCATTAATGGAACACTGTCTTAACTTATAAAAGTCACACTTCTAACTGTAAGTCTTTTATCTGCTATTATAACAAGTAATACTTAAGACTAATGGAAAAAGGAGCAAAAATCTTCAATTTTGTATATAGTCAGTTTCTTATTTGCCATGTATAAGGAATTAGGCTTCATTCCTGCAACTTCTTGGAAATGGGCAGGCTGCTGTGCCCATGCTGAGCTTCAATCGAAATCTGCACAGCTGCAGCAGTCAACTCACTCAAAAGAAGTTTCAGGATTGGAATCTTAGTAAGTTTCCCCAATTGTGTGGGGAAGAAGAAAGTTTTTAAAAAATGGGAAAATATGATTGTAAGTCCCACAAAAATGGCCAGGGGAACACGGGTGCTAATGCAGTACCCGAAACTGCTTTGAACTTATTTTAAGAGTAGATTTCAAGTTCACAGTGTCCATTTAAGGGTCTTACATCATTGCAATACCAGGAAAGTGAAGATCTATTTCCTTACTCATACTAAAATTAACTCAGGGATTCCTCATTTCCTACCTCAATTAAGCCACTGAGAAAGCACTAATAGGTAGAATTTGTCTTTATAAACTGCAGCACTGAGCTTGTGTGTAAACAATCCACTCTTCACCATGAGGATTATTTTCAGTAAGTTAGCTGTTAGGAAGCAGCGTTAATGAAAACATGAAGAGACTTATTTCAAGATGGCCCATTTACACATGAGCAACCTCCTCTGATAGAATTGTCAGACTCCCATGACTAGCATGCTGTAGAGTATATCAACTGCAAAGATGAACTGGGTGGGAAGATACTGATGAAATAGCTGCCACCGCCCCTCACCTACGCACACTCTTTCTCAAAAAAAATCTCAGCCACATAGACTAGTGAAGCTATACTTTGTGCCAACTCGTGGTATACCAGCTCCTTTAGCTTTGCTTCGCTTCTTTGATGCTAATATTAGCCTTACAGGTTGTTCTGCACAAGGCTTCAAGTCATCAGGGTCAAGAGACTTGTTTTTAGTCAAGGATAGTAGCAGAAGACCTGTCAGTTTAGTCAGTCTTTTCCAAAAAAGTAACATGTTCCTGTTTCTGCATCCTTCTTTCTTCTTCTTTCAGTATTTATTCTTCCGTAGTAAGAAGAATTATGATTTCCCTCACCACTATGAATTTCTTTATTTAGTAACTACAAATAACTATATAAACATGAATTGTATAGGTTTGTTTTAATGTTACCAGTTCTTTTCATTCATCTGTTTAAGTTTAGTAAAGTTTTATATACACTTTTTAAAAACTAACAACAACAAATACTTAGAAAGGACACTGGGCTGCAGGATTTTCTGTATGGATAACATTTGAGTTATTGTCATGACACCATTCAAAATTTTCTCCAAAATCATCACATACCTATCTTCATTTCGAAACACTGCCCAAACAACAGCTGTTGCTATGCAGAATCCAGCAAGAAAAATAAGTCTCACTTCAATACTTTTGTTGCAACATGAAATCCTAAAAAATGAAATGGTTAAATTAATTTGTCTTAAATACAAAAAAGGCCTACAATATAACACAACAAATAAAATACACAGTTAAACTCAACAGAGGTGCTCACAAGGCACACTCTCTCTCTGAGGAGTCCTTCATTTTGAAGCTCATTCTGCCCGCTTGCTCCGCCAGAGTCCAGATTTATTAACTTTGCAGTGTGATTACAAAGCTCTCAATAGCCCAAGAGAAAAGCAAAGGCATGGGTACCTATGGGCAATCCTTTGCTTGTTTTGCATTTTAGATTTATGAGACAGGCATCCAAAACACAGCTTGGATGACTTTCGGTATTTTATAGAAACTTGGAGAAATAAAAAATAGTTAACAGAACAGTGCAAGTGAAGGACTGTTATGGCTTGAAATGTGCATGAAACATTTTTAAGAGGTTAGAGAGAGAAAGTTATAATTAAATGTAGTGCAAATGAGACTGGTGGAATAGGAAGAGTATGCAATCAGGCAGATTTATTTACATGCCACACATGCAGTTCCATGCTCACCCCTAATTCCATAGCATGTCTGAAAACAGATGAGTCCATATGACCATAACACACTGCTTGAAAAATACATCTCAGATATTACAATTTAAACCCACCACTGCTGCCAAGAAAGCATAGGTGTGTTTGTTCAGCCATGGGTTTTCAGGATCCCAGATTTCTTTATGCTAGTATTCCTTGCTGATACAATAGTCCTAATGAAGTAAGTAAGGACTACTCAGGAACCATTACTTTAAAGTTTTGCATTTTTAAAGTTTTATTAAAGAGCCCCATCTCACCCCCAGACACCCTTATTTTGTGTTACAAATCTAAAATATTGAATACAATACATAAGCAGCTGCAAGTTTAAATTAGTTTCTCAAACCATTACCACATTTCCTCCCTGCAGTTTTAGTAGCTACAGAAAAATATCCAAAACAAATAAACCATAACAAAGTAAAGAGATGTACAATACCTGCATTGTCCAAATGATATTTTTTTAATTAGTGCAGAAAGACAGTTGTACAGGCTCATTGCAGATGCCAAACAGAAAACTGATATTATTACATACACTAGAAGGAAGAAAAATGAAAATAAATAAATGACAAAATGTACGCAGCACAAAGATGCTCTGGCAGGAAGGAGCCAAGAGCTAGGAAATATCTGTGAAGACTGTAATAGAATAGTGGCATTACTCATGCCTCTTTAAATCGAGATTGTATCAATAGGTTTTCAATAAAACAAATACTGAAACTTCAAAGGTCTGTACCATGCTGTAAAAATTCCCCATCAACTAGACACTTGAATTGTAATGTTTTAAACATCATTTTTAAAGGAAAGAAAGTTCATGCTCACATGTGGTTTTCTTTTCCACCAATGCCACTAAGAAACAGAACAATCCCATCTTGGAACACCAGAGCCTAGATCTGTAAACCTTGTGTGCACACTCCAGGACTCAACTTTTCTTGCAGGCATTTAGGAAAGCTGAGATTTCACAGGTGGAGGGGCTGAGCATAGGCACAAACTCTGTATGTGCTCCAGGGCTGGAGCACCCACAGAAAAAACACAGTGGGTGCTCAGCAACCACCAGTGGGTCCTTCCAATCAGCTCCTCCCCCTCACCTACCGCACCTCCCACCTGCTGCTGATCAGGTGTTCAGCAGCAGGCAGTGGAAGGGGAGGGCGGGACACACTCAGGGGAGGGGGTGGAATGGGGAGAAGCAGGGCAGGAAGATGCAGGGCAGGGTGGGGCCTTGGGGGAAGGGGTAGAATGTGGGTGGAGCCAGGGACAGAGCAGGGCTAGAGCACCTCACAGGAAATCAGAAAGTCAGCGCCTCTGGAGCTGAGGACTGAAAGTTATTTAGGTGGGTTTTTAAGAGATAGTTAAATAGAGTATCTTTAATTTCCTACATGTCTCTCACTTGGAAAAAAAAAAACTGACAAACTAGAATATTGTACTAAAAATTGTGTGTTATTAATTCTGCGTTTCAAATTTTGCAAAGTCCCTAGAGTTTTGGAGAGGCAACAGAAAAATAGAAAAAGTAAATAAGACAATTATTTGTAGTTACACTGTGTTTCCCAGTCAGTCTTATCCTATCAAATAAAGGATTCATGCCTTTTGCCATGGAAGTTAGTGGTGAAACTTCCACTTACTTCAATAGGAGCAGCTAAGAAGGTTAGACTTTGATAGAAATGGATACTTCACAGACATGCCCAATAGTTGGATTAAACACTAAAGGACCTATTATGCTCTACCAAGCCTGTGCCCCTCAGAGCCCCTCCATGCCCACTGATAGAGGGCCCACTATACTGTACTCATAACAGGCCTGACACACTCACTATCCCCAACATACTGCCATCCTAATGTTTCCAAAAGGTATCTAGTAAGATATTGTATGTAAACTGGTGATGCAGTGGTCAGGAATTTTACTGCATGATGTATGTATGGGTTGTGTATAAAGAATTATGTATGCGTACTGGAAATATGTTCTTAAAACATATTTGAGAGGCAGTGCATAAAATAAGCCTGCCCTGGACTAAGGAATGAGGATTTACCTGTCTGATCGGCAGAGGACACTGAAAGTACATGTACATATCACAAACAAAGCCATCAAGTTAAGCAGAAAACAGCTAAGTGAGCACACTGTGGGACAAAGACAATGGACTTTGTGGAAATACGAGGAGAGCAAAAAGACCTTTTAGTTTTCCATCACTTAGGGAACAAAGGGGACAGCATCCTATGATTCTGTGAAAATTGGCTCCTCAGCCTGGGGAGCTAGAGATGCTGGTAACCTGATGCAAGTGAGAAAACTGCATAGGCAAAGATTGTAACTTGCTAAAAATTTAATTTTAGTCACTAGAAAGCATGGTTTTTGTTTTGTTTGTAACCATACCTGTCTCTTTTACTCTTGCTTAGTATCGCTTAAATCTCTGTTCTTTAGACTCAACTTATTCTTAGTTTTACATAAACTATAAACCTCAGTGCTGTTGTACTGAAGAAAGTGTGAATTTTCAGGTAAGCTAACAGGTGGATTTGTGCCCTGTCTCTTTGGAGTCAGCAAATTTAATAATTTCCGAAAGGGAGATGTCTCTGGGCAACTTGGGGTTCACTGATTGTTACCTGCAAGGCAATCTTTAGCCTGGCAGAATCTCAAGGAATCTGCTGGCAAGGCAGACAGCCTGGAGTGTTGGGGAGCTGACAAGAGTTTAGCACAACTCTCACTTGCTGAGACAGGGAGTTAACACAGTGGCTTCCACTTCTGGGTGTCCTGAGCAGAGCATCACAAAAACATCAGTGTGTAGAATAAGGATTTAGGTTCCTCATGAGTCAGTTACATATAACCAGGCTTAATATGCATATGATTTTCCTCAAAAGATCATTTCTCTCAAAACACACATTAATCATTTAATTAAAATTTAATATATATTTTAGACAGTGTTACATGAATATTATTTATTGAAGCTTAAATGTGTGTTCTATGTACCTCAGAATAATTTCCTCTTATAGTACCATAAAAAAGATCAAATACCAAAAAACCCTTCTTCCATTTAGACATCTCTGGGCCTTAACCTACAAAAATCAATGCACCTGTGCAACTTTACACATGGGTGAAGTTACCCGGGTGAATAACTGCTTGCCAATAGGTTCCTTGGTTGTAATAGAAACCATTAAAATTCAAGAAGTATAAAGTTAAGGTGGACACTCCCTAAGTACACTATCTTATTTGTTTGTTTTTTCCTCCATGCCCATCAGATAGTTAGAGCATTAGCATCTGATTTGAATTTCCTGGTTTTTAAACCATTTAGGCCACAACATGAACCTGCTGAAGGAGTTCACTCCAACTATTGGAAGGATGTCAAATAAAACCCTCAAGAATGCCATCTAAATTCAGATATGTTGAAGGAATTTAGCAAACAGCCTAGAATAAAGACAGACCCAGAAGCAACCTATATTAGTATTTTTATATAACAAAAACACTAAGGTAGCAAAGACATGCATCCAAAAGTTAGGAAGTGCCAGAATTATTATGGTTGCATGAGCAACCTTAATTCAGCCTCCTTGTAGATATGCATTATGATGCAGTCCTCAATAACACAATTATACCATTTTTTTTTTTCTACAGGACCCCACCTCATTCAGCACACAGGATGGACAGTGCTCTCTGAATGGATAGCTATTCAATATTTATTTTTATCCTTGCCATTTAATATGATACCATGTATTATTTACTGCACACCATCCAAACTCTACACCGTATACAGACTTATTAGTTCCTTCATGGGTCTCTCTATGGTACTTTCATATCATCTTAGCTCTTTACACACTTTAATTTTAACCTCCCTGTGAGGTAAGGTGGTACTACCATCCCCATTTGCACATAGGGAACTGAGGCACAACCATCAACAGCCATTGTCCAGCAAGGGAGGAGTTACAATTCAATGACTCACCTGCATAAGGCCACACCAGGGGAAGTGCTCAGCTTTGCTTGGAGATTCAGTAATGCCCACCAGACATACCTGGACTTGTGTTCTCCAAGCACATGGACTAAGGATATACAATAGAATACAAGGGCCAACTTCTTGGCCTTTCTCCTTCCCCCACCTACTTTGCAAGCAACAAGGACACTCAGAAACTGAAGATTCCAACAGAGGGGACTGGCCCAGGTTTCAAGAGCGAGACCTGTGTACTGTGAACTGCAATATCCAGTGGGGTGAGAAAAACTGATTAATCTAGATGTTACTCAGTCTACTAGAGTTGAGAGTTTAGACTGCCTGCTTATATTTTTTCTCCTTTTGGTATCAAACTCTGAATTTTTCCCTATCACTTATAATCTATCTTTTGTTGTCAATGAATTTAACTGTTTATCTTTAGCAGTGAGTTTGCCTGAAGTGTTTGGTAAGAGTGTTTGCTCAGGTTTACAAAGGCTGGTGTATATCCACTTTCAATCGATGAAGTGGTGAATCAATAAATAAATTTGCACTGCTAGTCCTGAGCAGTGCAAGATGGTACATTCCTGAGGTACCAAGCTGGGAGGATTTGGCTGGTGCCTCTCTCTGTGTGATTCATGAGTGGCTCTGAGAGCATTCATGCATTCTAGCTGGGTTTGGGATCCACATGTGGTTGTGCTGAGTGATAATAGCGCCTGGAGGGGTTTGCTGCTCATTACTAGCAAAACATTGTCCCTGTGCTGGAGAGTTAAGGGAGCACAGCCATCCCACAGTCCCAGGCTGAACCCCAGGGATCTCATCACACCTAGGACCTAATTTTTCCAAGTTCTTTGCATTTATAGTACTTAGTGTGTTCAGAAAAGAACTCCCATGGACTTCTGTTGCAGTTGTGAATACTTAGTACTTCTGCAAATCAGATCCCAGGAGTCTCAAGCTGGCAACCCAGAACATGAGGAAGACACAGTGGCCACCTACAGAATTTCTGGGGAAGACATTTCCCCAGCCCAGGAAGGATTAACCCCATACCCAGAGAGTCTGTTCAGGCCCTTTCTTCAGGACACCATTTATTGGGTGCACTGATGATCTTCAGAAAACCACAAAATAAACCAATTCAACATAAATCCATCAGCTAATTCTCCCCTGACAAGGGGTTTTTGCCAGATCATCTCTGCTCCTGGCAACTCTTCCCATAGGCCTGGGTAGTCCCCCTGCTCTAGAGCCTGACATAGGAGCCAATCTCCTTCCTGTAGCTCCTCCAGCCTTTACAGCAATCAGGTGCTCATCAGGCAATCACCTAATCCCTTCCCAGCTGGGTCTGATAAAGTCTTTCTACCAGGTCCTGATGCTGTTCAAGGGGCTCTCCCCAAGAACAGAGCTGGCTGGCCTCAGGTTCCTGGCTGTAAAAGGGATAGACCACTCAGTTACACTCAACTTCACACAGAACTCTATGGCACAGCCAGGAATAAAATCAAGTTCTCCAGGGCAGCATTCAACTGCCTTAATCACCAGACCATCCTCTCTCTTCCTGCTATCCCCTGCCTTAATCACCACACCCCTTCCAACTTCTGTAACAAATGAGGCAGGGATCCTGCAAGCACCAGCTTCATTCATTACACAACCCACTGAATGAGGCATGGAAAAAAGTACTACGTGATTACGCAAAAGTTTCCTTGGAACTGCATCATCTGGAAGATAATTATGTCATCAGCAGCATGTCCAACTCTGTCTAATTACACCAGGTTTACTTAGGCCATTAGGACCTACCACAAGGAGTCTGATGTATCTAAACTTGCTTTGGATTTGTAGTTTCAACTCATTAACGTAGGTAAGCAGTTGCTCTAAATATTCAGCTACCATATTCCCTCTACAAGGATGAACAAGGGGTATCCTATACTCTACTACTCTTTTTTTTTTTTTTTTTTTTTTTTTTTTAACACCATCAAGGCAAGGGATTGTCTCTCATATATACTTTATCCAAAATAACTATTGCCTTGGCAACCTCAATGGAGAAACAAATTGGCAGGTGGGGGGAGACAGAGAGAAAGAGGTTGCCCCCTCTCCATTCCCCCCCCTTTTTAAAAAAAAATAACTCACCTTACTCTGCTCCATCAATAAATTGAGGGGGGAGTTATTTAAAAAGAAAAAAAAGGTAGCTGAACTTTGTTAACAGTTTTATGGAATTTAGTTTTATTTCAGAGTCAATGGCATTTAAAGGAGAAAATATATTCAAATATGAAATCAAATGAGATTATATATTACTTCTTACCTAGCCATTTGTAGAAGAAATAAAGTAAGAGTAGCATGGCACAACAGATTACTACAAATATGATAACCGTTAGAGGGGTGAAAGTAACGTTTTCCTCTTTCTTTCTTCTTGTTTCTCTGTCTTCAGGGTTTGTCACTGCCTTTAAATCCTCACTGTATAGACAAAAAATATTTCAGTTATAGACGTTAAACATGGACTTAAAACAAAGTGCTTATCTTGCGCCCAATTTTTGTTGTATTAAGATTTAAGTAGTCACTGGTGGCTCAATTTAGCAAGGTAATTAACCACATGCCTAACTTTAAGCATGTGCATAGAGCCACTGACTTCAAAAGCTAGGCATATGCTGAACTAACTTGCTGAAGCTGGTTTTGATTTGTAAAATAACCCACATAGCTCTAAGGGCAGATTCAGGCAGAACATTAAGATTTGATAGCCTAAATGAAAAAAACTTGAAGATTTATTCTGATCTTTCATAATAGTATTACTGCAGAAAAATATGAAGTTGGAAGAAAATGGAATGCCAAATTCCCATCATATCCTTTGAAATTCTCCCCAAGACTTTACTTTTCTATAGGTCCATGCTGTTGTTCCACAATAGGTCATGATGAAATATTTAATTCTTTCTATTAATCTCTGTTTTTGAGGAGAGGGAGGGTCGAACTTTAAAGAAAACATTCCAACAAAAAAGTCCAAGTTAGATCTAAAAGAACAGTCTCAAATGGAAGGAACCTCTCATGCCTTCTTTTTCAGGAGCCACTGGTCCAAAATCTGCTACTATCTGCATTAGAATAAAACCAGAGTAACAGCTAGTTTACACTTGAAATACTACAACAGCCCAGCTGCAGCTGTGCCGCTGTAGCGCTCAGTGTAGACACTACCTTTGCCAACAGGAAGGGTTCAGTCAATCAATATACCACTGTCTACACAAGGACTCGGACTGGCTTAAAAATCCACACTCTTGAGCAAATAGTTCATACCCCTGAGCAACATAGCTGGGTCAATCTAATTTTCTAGTGTAAAGTAGCCTCAATTTCACTGATTTTAGTGGTGTTTCCCTGATTAAGCCAGCAGTGAATTTAGCCCAAGAACTCAAAACCACTGAAAATATATCTGTCACTGACAGGCACAAGATCCGGTAAGTGTTTTGGAACTTGTTCCATCTCATTAAGTGTCTGCAACAACATTAGTGTCAGCAAAATCCAGTCAGTCAACCATCAGTTTTTCTGCCTATACAGTCCATAATTAAATAGAGAGAGAAAGAGAAATAAAGCAGTGTCATTAAAAGTAACATTTCTTCAAGGTATAATACAAATGTGCTCCATATTTACACCTTACCACAAGAAATAATCACATTGAAACTGTTGAAGTGTGAAGTGAAACAAAACAACTAAAACCCTTTAACCATACATGCAAATTACCTCTCTCACGGTATGGGATGCTTGTGAAACCTTCCCTGTCAGACATCACACTCCCCACAATCCCAAGGCCAATGTATTTACAAATGCTGACATGCTGAAAAGACAATAGTTATCTTGCAAAATCAACGGGAAAAAGAATTTCCTAAGTGTATTACAGACTTCCTGTGAGGATTGGTTTTAAGTTAGTGGCTTACAAATCTTACAAGGACGCCCCGCCACCTAGGGTGGGAAGTGGAGCGATGCGGTCCCAGCCTGCTCCACTTTCCTTGCCCCGGCCCCAGCCGTGTTGCTGTGGGGGCGTTGGGGAAAGGTCCCACACTCACCTGCGGCAGGAAGCGGAGAATGACTTCTCGTGTCTTGCTCACAACACACCTGTTAATGCATCCCAGAATCTTGTTTGCTTTTTTTGCAACAGCATCACACTGTTGACTCATATTTAGCTTGTGGTCCACTATAACCCCTAGATCCCTTTCTGCCATATTCCTTCCAAGACAGTCTCTTCCCATTCTGTATGTGTGAAACTGATTGTTCCTTCCTAAGTGGAGCACTTTCCATTTGTCTTTATTAAACTTCATCCTGTTTACCTCAGACCATTTCTCCAATTTGTCCAGATCATTTTGAATTATGACTCTATCCTCCAAAGCAGTTGCAATCCCTCTCAGTTTGGTATCATCTGCAAACTTAAGAAGCGTACTTTCTATGCCAATATCTAAGTCACTGATGAAAATATTGAACAGAGCCAGTCCCAAAACAGACCCCTGTGGAACCCCACTTGTTATGCCTTTCCAGCAGGATTGAGAACAATTAATAACTACTCCCTGAGTACAATAATCCAGCCAGTTATGAACCCAGCATATAGTAGCCCCATCTAAGTTGCATTTGCCTAGTTTATTGATAAGAATATCATGTGAGACCATATCAAAATGCCTTACTAAAGTCTAGGTATACCACATCCACTGCTTCTCCCTTACCCATAAGACTCGTTATCCTATCAAAGAAAGCTATCAGATTGGTTTGACATGATTTGCTCTTTATAAATCCATGCTGGTGTAGTAAGATGAGGCCCTGAAACAAACTCTTGTATCAGAGGCCTGAAGCCTGAACCAAAGTACTTCCAGGCATTGCTAAGCAAAAGCTGGGCTTTGAGCCAGCGGCATGCCCCACTCACAGAAGCTGGAAAGAAGAGGGTTGCTAGAAGCAGGTGCATCCACACATAAGTGCTAATAAGAGGAACTTGTGCCAAGATAACATCAGAACACTCCACGGAGATAACTAGGAACAGGTAGATGCATCTTAAAGACAGGGTCAAAAGGACCGCATGATGGATAGATCTGTTTGAAAGAACATGATCAAAGGAGGAGACAGCATCCTAATGAGCCAAGGGGCTGTACTTCAATATGTCAGTAGGGATAAGTAATCTGTCCTATAACTATAAAATGAGGTCCCAGAGTGCACATCTTTATCTAGCTAAGGGGCAGTGGAAAGTCCCACCACTGACTGAGTCGGTCTATTGCCAGGGAGGACAAATTCGTAGTATGTCTTGTAGAATGTACGGGAAACTATTACTGTGCTTCATTTGACAATAAACCTGGCTCAGGTTCCTTCGTACCTTACTAGAGTCTGTGGTCTTTGGGGGTTCTCTCGGGGTTTGCTGTGTCAGCTATCTGCGCAGAGCTAGGGCAGCACACAGAGGGAACATGCACGCAGTCGACTGTTATCATCGAACAAGAGCAGAGCACCACTCCAGTAGCTAATGACACATGCTGGCTATTCCCTATCACCTTACCACCTTCCAAGTGTTTGCAGATGAATTCTTTAATTACTTGCTCCATTATCTTCCCTGTAACAGAAGTTAAACTAACTGGTGTGTAGTTTCCTGGTTGTTTTTATTTCCCTTTTTATAGATGGGCACAATATGTTTATTTTCAGCATGAAGTAAACACACATTCATAGATTGTAAAACCAGAAGGGACCACCGTGATCATCTACTCTCACCTCCTGCATAACACACGCCACAGAACTTCCCTAAACTAATTCCTATTTGAACTAGAGCATATCCTTTTAGGAAAGCATCCAATCTTGTTTTTAAAGATGCCCCCTCATATCCATTACCACTACCGCTAGATATTTAGATCTGCATTTTACATTGCTTAATAGATTAGATGGTTTAATAGAACTTACAGCTCTGATACTCCACTCCAGTAGCCTCCCAGTGTCACAGTGAGCACAGCAATTAGAAAGATGACAACCATACTGTAGTCAAACTCTGGCAAAGATGGTGAATAGAGTGTCACATTAATCCTTGCTCCAAGGGCCTGAAAAATGATAAATGTATCAGTTACATATAACAGCACAGGCTCTTTATGACAGGCAGAATATGCAGTGCTTATCCTGTTTTTTAAATCAGATGTTATCTTCACCTTCTGCTGCAAACTGGGTCAGAATGTGTCAATTTTACCTACTATATACGAAGATGTACTTATAAGTGACAGATATGACAAACACAGATATAACTTGGGGACTATTGTAGCAACTTTATAAACGTTATCTGCATCTTTGTGAGTTAGACCTCAGAACCACAAAAACGTCAAAGACTTTTTATTAAGACACACTAAATATGGGGTCCATAGAATATTTATAGACCTTTGAATCAGTAAGTTACGTGTATGTGTGTGTTCCTGGCTCTGTGATTGGATTTCCTGTGAAATATGGAATCACTAGAGAATGGTTAATGCAAAAATCACTTGAGGTGGTTAATGCAGTGCTGTTATACAGATACCCAGCTGCACACCCTATGTATTTTCTGTGTAACGTTTCTGTCCTAAAATAAGTGTACCGTTCTTTGTGAAACCTGTCTGATACCTGATAACTCTGTCATTGTTCCTGGAGAGAGTCAACTGCAGGTGCTGAGCTACATCAGACCTTCTGAGATAATCACAGTGAATTTCAGGAAGACTGGAGCCTACATCTGTTCTGATGGGAGACAGATGATGGAACTGTCCTGAGAGAAGTAATGGCTAGAGGCTTAAGACCTAAGGGAGTATCCCTAGAAGAATCCAGAAAGTGGATAAACAGATTATCCTGATGGGCCGCAGGTTGCCCACTACCTCCTTAGATGCTTTCACCCATACAGACAGAGAGGACTATAAAGATTATAAACTACCTAAAAAAGCCTAATTGTGAAAGTTTAAACTGACCTCCCTGGCCTAAAATCATGGTTAGTAGATAGAAGCCCTAGAAAATTGTGTTTAGCAGGGAAAATGGCAGACCATTAGCCCATAGTTAGCCTGAGAGTGATAAAAAACTTATTAGGGATGGAACTGGATCCCAGAGGCTGGACTGGGCCCAAGCAGAGACCCATGCTCAAAGGGGAGGATCTGCTCCAAGGCAGAGAGGCCACCTCAGAGGAAATCCTGGGGCAGATGCGGAAAAGCAACTTCATCTGTGATAAACTGCAAGGGATTTCCTAATCAACTACTGAGACCCAGTGCAGTCCTGCAGAGCCATCCTGCACTCCAACCTTACAATTAACTGGGTAGCAATCTCCAGAGGAAGCGAGTTAAGTGGAACAGTTCACTTGTTCCATATGATGTGCATGCTGACGTGGATACACCTCAAAATCACGCCACTCATGTCCTGCTGACCCTCCTTGGTGCAGATCCATACAGTTCCCAGGGGGAAAGGAAGGTGAAAATTAATGGAAAGACATTCTGAGACCACCGGGACCATAATTAAAACCCCAGTAGAAAAACCCCCTGAAATGCTGAAAGGCTGTGAAATCTGGTTTAAAGTTCCTGGTATAAAAGCCTTCACTCTACCGGCAGCACAGATTTCTGTGCAGCCCCAGGAAGGGTCAGGAGTGCTTGCTGTAGGTGTATGAAAGGATACTATTTTTGGTCTGCTTCTTGGAAATGACACTAACTTTCAAACAAAGCCCACTCCACTCCTCCTTGTAAAAGCTACAGGCCTGTATCAGATGCTGACAGCTATACGTAATCATGCAGGTAAGGGTGTCAGTGACTATGCAAGTGGAGGGGCTGAGGGGGGGGGTGTGTCAATTAACTGTAACGTTAATCTCAAGTCACCTTCCTAGCACAGCCAAATACCTGATACTAGGAGGTGGGGAAAAGAGACAGCAAAGGTAAATTCTCTGAGACCTGGAGCACAGGCGAGGGGGATCATTCTCTTCCCATCCATACCAGGGACCCCGAGACAGAAGAGTGCTCAGCTGAAAGTGGGGACACTGAGGCAGCTAAAGAGCACTGCCAAAACTATGTCACCCACTCAAGTAAAGTGTAAAACAGCTGCCTGGGATATTGCAGAGGTTATACAGCCAGGACCTAGGAAGGGGAATTTTCTTTCCAGAGTCTGTAACAGCCCAATGATCTGTGAAAATGTAAGTGCTCTGAGCAAGGTGGAGGAGAAAAGCACTGCTCACCTCATCTCAGTGTAGGAACAAAAGGCCAACCCAGTGGAGTGAGGGATCAAGCTCAATACCCTTCCTCCTCCACCCCCAGAGAATGAGGTTATACTACAGGAGTCTCCTGTCCTGATGCCTGAGGTTGTGAGGCAGATAAATGAATTTGGCTACGGGGAGGATTGAAGATACCCTTGCCCACGACTTGGGATCCCTTGGCTGTCAAAAGCGGCATGTGGTTAACAGCCACCTCACAGGGAGCCAGAATTAAACTAGTTCCCCCTTCCCTCCAAAGAATTGCTTCCTAGGCTATGCCAAGAAGGTGTGGGTGGGGAATTCCCAACCCACCATGGGAGCAGCTGACACTTTGAGGAACAAAGGGTTAGCATCTTCACTCCCTGAAAGCTTCATGGGAGCTGGAAGTGCAAGGACCAAGTCTCAAGTTCTCACCCAAAGGTTTTGGGGTGACCAGGGCAAGCAGGAGTGCATGAAAGCTCCCCTTGCAGATCCATCCCATAGGTTCTAAAGAGAGAAAATACATGGGATGGTCATCAAATGGTGCCAAACAGATCTGTGAATCATGCATGCCTGCTTGTTGTGAGAATGTTTATTATATAAGCAGGTGAAACATGAAATTGTAAGAGGTAATGGCAGACATACTATCCAGGAAATACGCCTGTGTGTCCCGCTAAGATGTTGGTCGGGCACCCTAGCAATCCTTCTCTATGGTCATATCTGTCCCATCTCCCCCAGCATAGGCATAACTTTGAGACTATTTTTTCAACTTTAAAAATATTACCTACATTTTTTGAGAGCCAGACCTGGAAGCATTAAAATTTCAAAAACTATTATACTGAGATGTTCCAAATGACATAGGTCTATGAATACGTTAAAAACTTTTGTATCAATAAGTGTGATATGTTCCTGGTTGAGCTTCCCATATAAGACTCAGGGACCGCTTTGTGCCAATTGGCTGAGAACATGGGAGAGCATAAAGGTTATGGCGTCTGAGATCTACATACTAGTTCACCATATAACGTCATGTAAGGTCTCCAGCGAAAGCCTGTGTAATACTGGTCATCATAATCATTGTGAGATCTATGTTCAGCAAATATGTGAGGAGTTATGTACATATACTAACAATTATACTCTAAGTCTGTGAGTTAATGCAGGTCACCATCAGGCAGCTGGAAAGAGAGGAAAGCCTCTCTCTCTCTCTAGCTAGTCATGTGCAAACTGAGTATTGTATGGTTCACAATGGACGTCCATTTATAGACTGAGCAAAATGCTAGTCAACAGACTGCAGCCACTGCAGTAAAAAACAAAAACAGCAAGGGTTACCCCATTTAGGATTAAAGACAACGATTTTTTGGAACTACATGTGGGGAGAGCAGATCAAGCCCATTATCCTTCACTGGGGGAGGCAGGCTGCCAGTGTGCTTGGCCTCATGAAAGAAGGGTCTCAGCCATCCTGGTCACACTGTGAGAAGGACTTTAGGTTAAGCAGTATCTTATTAGACAAGAAGGCATCTTATATGGAACTCTTTCCAAAGAAATACTCCAAATATTCTTGTGTTTGCTACCATATGAACCTCTGCTCTTTGTTAAAAAAAACTTGTAATTTTCTTTATTTATAAACAAGTCTAAGTGCCGTATATTGAGCAGAGCTTTGTTCTAAGGTGCAACTAGTAAGCTGTACTGTTCCCTTGGGAACAGCAGGCCTGGTAATTCTGTGAGTGTCCAGGATACAGGGCTGAACACCATAGGGAGATGCTTGAAGGACTCAGGGGTTGGAGTGTACCTGTAGCGTGTTGGTGTGCATGACAGATGGCGGAACCCACATGGGTTGAGAACGCTTGTGTTGCTGTAGCTGTGAGGGTCACGCAGCTGATCCCTGGCAGACACGTACACGGTTTCCTCACACTAAGGGCAGGTGGTAGCAAGGTGCCTCACAACCTTGGGTAACCCAGGAAGTGTCACATTGTGGAATCTGGAATTACTAGGGGGTGATTAATGCAAAATCCCAATGCTGTTATGCAGATACCCAGTTCCTGAAGCTTTGCCACCTAAGGAAAGGGGCGCTGACTAGTTTTACCTGTTTCAGGAGGCCTGGGAAACAAAGGCCCCAAAATCATGTAACGCAGCGTTTCCCAAGTTTGGGACTCCGCTTGTGTAGAGAAAGCCCCTGGCGGGCGGGGCCGGTTTGTGTACCTGCTGCATCCACAGGTCTGGCCGATCGCAGCTCCCACAGGCTACGGTTCGCTGCTCCGGCCCAATGGGAGCTGCTGGAAGCAGCGGCCAGAACGTCCCTCAGCCCGTGCCGCTTCCCGCAGCTCCCACTGGCCTGGAGCAGTGAACTGCGACCAGTGGGAGCCGCGATCGGCCGGACCTGCGGACGCGGCAGATACACAAACCGGCCCGGCCCACCGGGGGCTTTCCAAGTTTCGGAAATACTGATGTAAAGCATCAGCCTGAACTGACTAAGCAGCCCTGATTCTGATCCAACAAATGGACATAAACCTTTAACCAAGGGGGCAAACTCTACTCAAAGCGTTTGAAGGACTTTGACCTACTACATCCCCACATGGAAGTTGGGTAACATCTGGTAAACGCAATATGCGTTTAGACTGTTTATTGTTTTGTTATAGGTTTTCTGTGTAATGGTTTTGTCCTTTAAGTGTACTGTGCTCTGTGAAAACTGTCTGGCCACTGTCACTGCTCCTAAAGAAAGGGTGAACTGCAGGTGCTGAGCTAGGTCAGACCTGCTGGGATACAGTGAATTACAGGGGAACTGCAGCCTAAATTTCAGATCTGAGGGGATAGGGCACAGGTCCCTGCCCAGAGAGGTGACAGAAGTCTGAGACCTAAGGGGGCAACCACAGAGCAGACCACAGCATGGGTCTGAGGTGCTGTTACCCTGAAACTGTAACGCTATATACTTATAATGAATTGATATAGCAGGATAACAGCATTTCCCACTGCGACGCTGGAGACATAGACCTGGAAGCAACCTTATAATTCATGCTGTGGGAGTACACTAGGCACTCCAAGGAGGAATGATACTCCTAAAACAACTTGAGAAATTGTGCACCTGGCCCATGTACCTGTTAGTCCGCTATAATATATTTAGTGCTGTCAGAGTAATCTACACTGTACAAAAACAAGCAGACACAGAAGGAGGAAGCTGCAGTAGTCAAGGTAAAACATAACCATGGCATGGAAAAGAAATTCTGCAGTGGGAACACAGAAGGAAAGACAGATATCAGAGATGATGCAGAGGAAGAGCTAACAGATTTGTGAATAGCCTGGATGTGGGAGAAGAACAAGAGAGGAACCAAACATGACAAGGGAATACAGTACAGGATACAGTAACTCCTCACTTAACATTGTAGTTACATTCCTGAAAAATGCAACTTGAAGTGAAACAATGCTAAGCGAATCCAATTTCCCCAAACGAATTAATGTAAACAGAAGGGGTTAGGTTCCAGGGAAATTTATACACAAAAAGTTTTAAACAAACAATTTAATACTGGTACACAGCGATGACGATTGTGAAGCTTGGCTGAGGTGGTGAAGTCAGAGGGTGGGATATTCTGCCTTACTGCTAAATGATGAACTAGCAATCAGCTGAGTCCTCAAGGCTTAACACATTGTTTTTAATGCAGCCTCACATTCTACAAGGCAGCATGAATGGAGGGAGGGGAGACAGTAACACACACAGTGTGTCAGAGAGAGAGATGCACATTGCCCCTTTAAGTACACTGACCCCATTCCAAGTACACTGCCTTTTTAAACAGATCAACAAGTTGAGACAGCAGCTCCTGCCAGCAAGCTCCCTCCGTCCTGAGCCCTGTCATGCTTCCCCCTGCTCTTTGGAACTGGGGTAAGCGGGGTGCAGGAGCAGGGGGGAGGGGGAACACCCTGACACTAGCCCCTCTTCCTCCTCCCTCCGCCCCCACCCCCCTCCAGAAAGCAGGCGGCTCCGGAGAGCAGCTCCAAGGCAGAGGGTAGGAGCAGCACAAGGTAGTGAGGGGAAGGACAGCTGAACAGCCAGCAATTGATAGCCTGCTGGGTGGTTGCCACACAGGGAACTTAGGGAAACAGGGAGCTGATGGGGGGCTGCCAGTCCACCCTGGTTCCAAGCCCCCACCAGCTAGCTCCAACTGGCTGCTCTTCCTGCAAGCAGTGGACAAAGCAGGTGGCTGCCAGACATTGTAAGGGAGCATTGTGCAACTTTAAACGAGCATATTCTCTAATTGATCAGGAACGTAACAACGAAACAACATTAACCAGGATGACTAAGTGAGGAGTTACTGTACAGTGGAGTTGCCAGCAGAGATGAGGAAGGGAGGATTCAATAGTGAACGAATGGAGTGTGCTAGCAACCTAGTGATTATTTTACTTTCTATTCAAGAAATATCACAAATTTCAGAAAAATATAATCTCAATTATCTGAACATCACAGGGGCATTGAATGCATTTGGAATTTGAAGTAACTTTTGATACAGTTAATAGAACTTAGGAAAAATTACCTTGTTCTGAATTACTGAGCTTCAGATAATCAAAGTTGTATAAAATATGAAAAAAAATTCAATTGCTATCTGTTATTGGAACATTAGTATTATATATTGCATTGTCACACTATAATAAAAGTAATTCACGTGTAATCTTTGTTTTGTCCTATACAGTATCCCATATGTCAAAAGGAAGAGTTGCTAGCTATTGGTCATGACATTTTCAGTTCTGTATTCTCTTCTAATTCAGCGTTTGTCTTTTTCTAATCTGTACATTTCAATAAAGTGTAAAAACAGATTACAGTGCATGAACAAGTGGACAACTGAAATAAAGTCTGCTCTATAAGTTGAGGGAACACTCTTACAGATTAGCCTGAAAGAGTCAAAGAGCGAGTTAATGCTTTCATGACTGAAATCTCAATCCCCTTTCTCTGAAAAAGAAAGAAGACAGATATTGTCTAAACACTTGAACCAAGGAAAAAACACAGTATGCATGCCTAACTGGCCACTACCTGATAAAAATATTGGGGCAGATCATCATATAATGATAGATCATAAATGTAATTATGAAAAAAATTATACAAATCATAAATGATTACAGTATTTTATCTGTCACTTACCTGCTGCATATCCATTATATCATAATATCTTATAAGAGCAACTGGAATGGTTACATTTTGTACATCAGTCTTGTTACCTGAAGGAGAAGACTAAAACATAAAACCCTATATGAGAGGACTTGATAGCATATTTGCAGAACACAACTCTATATGCAGATTATCCTCTGAATGCCAGTATTTATGTTCACAAACAAAAATCAGCAGACACGATTCAAAGCTACAGAGAAAAACTCTCAGACATTTTAAGGAAAACTATGTTACAGACACCAAAAGGCTGACATTATAGACCCAGAGATGTTCTGGTAAATGTCTTATGCTTTTATGTAGATAATCAAAACTCAATAGTCTGACTCTGATAACCCACTTTTTAAAACAAGTTCAACTCAGTTTTTTTAAACTGACAATTATCAATGATGCTATACTATCAATATTGTATTTTGCTGTATATAAATGTATTTGCGCAAATGCAAATACAAGTATAATGTACATAAATAGATATCCAATATTTTAAAAGAGCAAGAAAAAAAGGACATTCATGTCTGGCAAAGTGATAAAACATGACCTAAAAGGACTGTTCTTATCTTGCAGTTGTTACTGTCAATTTCTCTCCTTTTCTTCTGTATTAGTTGATATTTTTAGCGATTTTCTTTTCTGTAGCAATGATTGTGTACAGGTACTGGATTATATTAATGCTTAATAAAATATAAAATTTTCACTTGAAGGATTATGCAACTAAAATTAGTGGAAAACAAAGATAAGCCTTTTCATTTAGTAGTTTTGAGTATAAAGAATAGACAACCACAGAGGTCAAAATACAATAAATGCAACTAAGACAATGTCACTTTAACAAAGATTAATCTATAGAATGTTAGAACTTACTAGACCACTTTTACTGGCAATCAGCAGTATTTTAGCACCATGACTTTGAGCAGTTCTGGCTTTATCCACAAATGAGCAGTTTCCCCTCATCACTACAACTGCCTTGTCCCTTATTACAAGAGTAGAAGGAACTTCAGAATTACTGCAGAACACTTTGGAGGTCAAGTTCTCCAAACTACTGGAAGCCTACAAAAATCAAAAGTTGTATAAAAGTTAAAATTAAAAATCAAAGATTAGTTTCCAGTATGGTTTCTCCCATTTATTTATAACATTTATTTACAGGGAGTAAATAGACCTATTAAGAAATATAATGGAATAGTTGACTCAGCATGTTGGATTCAAAATAGGAAATCAGCAGGGGGAGAGGAATAAACTTTCTGGGACATGTTCATGTGAGTTCATTGCAATACTAAGATCACAAAAACAATTTAAAAGTATAGAAATAAGCAACTAAGTATATTTGAGATTTCTGAACCAGTCTTAACCATTTTAAAGCCTATTCCAAGGCCAATGCTACTCTGTAAACTAGTCTTCAGAATATGTTTATGCTGAGCAGTAGACAGCAACGCTCTAGAGAATCCAACTATGTCATAACACGAGTTTCACCAGCCAAAGCAGCAGCGACTCAGATACACATCCAAACTCTGTTTCTCTTGCAGCACTCACACCAAGACAGTAGCCTAGCCCTAAAACAAAGTAGTAGTAGTTTAAATATTCTTTCCGTATATTTAATTTTAGTTTTAAAAACATTTACTAAGTCCTGTGTAAAAAAACAAGCTGTTTTCTTTGGCTAGTCAAGTTATGTTTGGCCACAGTAGGTCCTTGACAGAAAGATGGCTGTTACACTTCCTCTAGTTTTGTACAGAGTCAGCCTTGTTTATGTATCAAGGGAAAAAATATTTCTCTCATTTCCAAACCTACAGCATTTACCAACCACATCAAGGGTAGCAAAAGGAAAGGGGAAAAAAAAACAGCTTTAACATGTATATGTGGGATTTTTCTAATCTTGGCTCAAGGATAAGTTTTGATCAAGACTAAGGCATGGTGACATAAATTCCAAATAATCATTAAAATACTAACACCTGAAAACCCATTTGCAATTAAATATATTTTAACATACACATTTTAGTATTTTACCCAAATGCACACACTGATCAATATTGGCAATTCTTGTTATACACAGATCAAGTTCTAAAATAAGGTGTATTCCATACAAAATCACTTCAACTCAAAGTGTCTCCGAGAACACTTAACTGAAATATTTTTAAAATCTAGTTCATTTTTCTCCATTTTGACTTTTGAGATTCATTCAGTCTGGAAAACAACAAAAGTCAATTTCACTTTAATTTATAAATATTTTAACATTTTTTTTTTTTTTTTTTGCCAAGAACTGACTTGATACTCAAAAATCAGAGTTACGAACACTTGAGGAGTAGCTGAGTATTTAAATCTAAGCATGAAACTTTGAGAGAAATAAAAAATCAGCAACTTTTATTAATGCATTTCAATATTAGGCTTTGAAAGGTTTTTTAAAAATTTGGTGTCTAAACAGCATGACAGTATCATTTGGGGTACTGTGGATGTTTGGCTTACTCTTAAATATACATTCACAGCACTAAATTTAAGAAATTCTTTTTTATGATTATTTTTGACAGCAGATAAGCAGTGGCACCCATTAAAAAGTTATCCTAATGAGAACATAGAACATAAGAACGGCCATATTGGGTCAGACCAATGGTCCACCTAGCCCAGTATCCTATCTTCCGACAGTTGCCAGTGACAGGTGCCCCAGAGGGAAAGAACAGAACATGTAATCATCAAGTGATCTATTCCGTCGCCCATTCCCAGCTCCTGGCGAACAGAAGTTAGGGACACTCTGAGTATGGCATTGCAGCCCTGCCCAATGGCTAATAGCTATTGATGGATCTATCCTCCAGGAACTTATCTAGTTCTTTTTTCTTCTCCAAGCTGAAGTCCTAGTCTTTTTAATCTCTCCTCATACAGAAGCTGTTACATACCCCTAATCATTTTAGTTGCCCTTCTCTGTTCCTTTTCCAATTCTAATATATCTTTCTTGAGATGAGGCAACCAGATTTGCATGCAGTATTCAAGATGTGTGTATACCATTAATTTATATAGAGGCATTATGATATTTTCTGTATTATCTGTCCCTTTCCTAATGGTTCCTAATATTCTATCAGCTTTTTTGACTGCCACTGCACATTGAACAGATGTTTTCAGAGAACAATCCATGACTCCAAGATCTGTTTCTTGAGTGGTAACAGCTAATTTAGACCCCATCATTTTGTACGTCTAGTTCAGATTGTTTTCCAAGGTGCATTACTTTGCATTTATCAATATTGAATTTTATCTGCCATTTTGCTGCCTAGTTACCCAGTTTTGAGATCCCTTTGTAACTCCTTGCAGTCTACTTTGGACTTAACTATCTTGAGTAATTTTGTATCATCTGCAAATTTTGCCATCTCATTGTTTACCCCCTTTTCAGATAATTTATGAATATGTTGAACAACATTGGTCCCAGTACACACCCCTGGGGGATACCACTATTTACCGCTCTCTGTTATGAAAACTGACCATTTATTCCTATCCTTGGTTTCCTATCTTTTAATCAGTTACTGATCCATGAGAAGACTTTCCCTCTTATCCCAGGACTGCTTAATTTGCTTAATAGCCTTTGGTGAGGGACACTGCCAAAGGCTTTCTGAAAGTCTATGTACACTATATCCCACTGGATCACCCTTGTTCACGTTTGTTGACTCCCTCAAAGAATTCTAATAGATGGATGAGGCATGATTTCCCTTTACAAAAGACATATTGACTTTTGCCCAGCAAATTGTGTTCATCTATGTGTCTGATAATTCTGTTCTTTACTACAGTTTCAACCAGTTTGCCTGGTACTGAAGTTAGGCTCACCAGCCTGTAATTGCTGGGATCGCCTCTGGAACCTTTTTCAAAAATTAGTGGTCACGTTAGCTATTCTCCAGGCATCTGGGACAGAAACTGATTTATATGAGAGGTTACATACCACAGTAATTCTGCAATTTCATATTTGAGTTCCTTCAGAACTATGAGTGAATATCATCTGGTCCTGGTGATTTATTACTGTTAACTGTATCAATTTGTTCCAAAACCTCCTCTAATGACATCTTAGTCTGGGACAGTTCCTCAGATTTGTCACCTAAAAAGAATGGCTCAGGTGTGGGAATCTTCCTCACATCCTCTGCAGTGAAGACTGATGCAAAGCATATTTAGTTTCTCTGCAATGATTCTGTCTTCCTTGAGTGCTCCTTTAACAACTCAATCGTCCAGTGACCCCACTGAATGTTTAGCAAGCTTCCTGCTTCTGATGTACTTAAATTTTTTGATGTTAGTTTTTGAGTCGTTGGCTAGTTGCTTTTCAAATCCTTTTTTGGCCTTCCTAATTATACCTTTAAACTTGACTTGCCAAAGTTTATGCTCCTTTATGTTTTCCTCAATAGGATTCAACTTCCAATTTTTAAAGGATGCGTTTTTGCCTCTAACTGCTTCTTAGTAGTTTAGCCATGGTGGCACTTTTTTGGTCTTCTATGTTTTTTAATTTGGGGTATACATTTAACATAGCATTGATTTTACTCAGTACTTTCTCCTAGAAATTCCACTTGATCCAAAACTGTTCTTGGTTTTATAATTCTTAGACAGTATAGCTACATAATGACTTACAATGTTATCCAGGGTATTTGGAAGAGATACCCACGAAGGATTGTAACGTATGCAGTAATCCTTTGTTAATGGGGGTATCCCATTTCCAGAAGCATGCAGGATTCCCTCCTGTGCATTTACCTATAATATGAAGTTTCTGCATTAGACAAAACAGTTTACACTATCAGTGGAAAAATAATATTCTTCTAAATAAGAATAGGACAACTTAAAACTTTCAATATCCAAAAAAAGAAATGGAATAGGTAACAACTTAACCTTGACAACTTGGCTTTGATTCTGTAATGCAGATAAAAAAGTGGAAAACTGATCAGAGTTTGCATGGCTAACCATAGCAAGGAAACAGTGATGCTCAAGTACCTTTCAAATGCAGCATATTCATCTCTCTCTCTCTCTCTCTCTCTCACACACACACACAGTGAAGACCAACCTAAAGTGACAGAAACCTTCAAGCAAGCTTTCTTAGATTCTACACATAAGATTTAACATTCCCTTTAAACTGGAAAAAAGGTTATTAAAAACACAACTGATATAGCCAGCATAGAGGATGTGGTGTACAAATCTACATTACAAGTCATGGGCCCCATCTTAAATACCTTCTCTCACGTGCTTAGTCCTCACTGGGAATGCTCATATAAATTTACTTTTGTGAGCAGTAGATGTATGATTAAGCCTTATGTTTTTCCTAGAGTTATAGCAATTCTAAAGATTCAGTCTTGGCCTGGAAGTTTTGGTTTGCTAGTTGGTTTGGGAGTGTTTTTTTGTGGGATGGGAGAAAAGGGAGGATATAAACAGCACCCCCACATTTGATTTAAATTTTAGACTTAATTCTAAATTGTGGGAATACTTGGTTGCAGATTATTTTGGGCACCTGTAAATCAAAATAGCTATATTTTATACAGTCAGGAAGACTCTATATAATCATGGATTTCTACATAAAAGTGCATTCTTGTTGGTTGTTATAACCTTAATATATATTCTTCACAACTCAGAGATAGATGTAGGTTTCATTTTTAGAAGGTACACACTATACATTTTTTAAGTGATTGATTTATTTTGAAAACTTTTCAGAGGAGTTTTACAGCTGTATCAGAAAATGAATGATTGTTTGGTTATTTCATTTACCAAAGGTAATTAAAGCAGATATTTATGAAGTCATTGGAAGGTAAACTATCTCTAATTCAACAGGTTAATCAATATTTGGAGGATTTTCTTGCCATGCTGTATTAGGAGGAGATCACCACTAGACAGGCATTTAAATTGTTTTATTTAACTAAGACAACAATGTTACGTATTTCTGGAATTTTCTCCTTCAACAGCAAACATATATTTTAACAAAACCAGCATATGAATTTTTGAATTTAGTTAAACATTCAAGCTTTTGAAACTTTTTGAAACTTTGCACTTTTAGAGAGAGATAAGGGATTGACTCTGTGTACACAAATTTGCAGAGGAACCATAGGGTTGAGGTCTGTTATTTCTCACCGCTATATATTATTTATTTATTTATTTAAAAACAATTTTGCTGATAACAAGCATGTTATCTCTGGAGACACAAATCCACAGTTTGAGAACTGCAAAACTAAGTATCTTTGACAGTATCTTCTTGACCAGGGTAGGCAAACTATGGCCCATGGGATGGATTCAGCCCGTCAGTGGTGCTAAACCGGCCCTTGAGCTCTCGCTGGGGAGTGGGATCTGGGGCTTGCCCTGCTCCAGCACTCCAGCCAGGGAGCAGTGTTGGCAGCCACTCCACACAGCTCCCAGAAACAGCCACATGGCCCCACTCAGGCACTCCAGCTGGGACACAGGGTTGGGGGCTTCTCTATGCAGCTCCCGAAAGCCGCAGCATGACCCCCCTCTTCGATGTTCTAGCCAGGGAGCAGGGTCAGGGGCTGCTCCATGCGACTCCTGAAAGCTATGGCATGGCTCCCCCTCCGACACGCCACTGGGAGCTGCAGGGGCAGTGCCTGCGGACGGGGCAGCGTGCAGAGTCACCTGGCTGTGCCTCCATGTAGGAGCCAGAGAAGGGACATCCTGCTGCTTCTGAGAACTTCTTGAGGTAAGCACCACCTGGAGCCTGCACCTCTGAACCTCTCCCCATGCCCCAACCCCCTGCCCTAGCCCTGATCCCCCTCCTACCCTCTGAACCCCTCGATCCCAGCCCAGACAACCCTTCTGAACCCCAAACTCGATCCCCAGCCCTAACCCAGAGCCTGCACCCCCAGCCAGAGCCTGCATCCCTTCCCGCACCTCACTCCCCTGTCCCAGCCTGAAGCCCCCTCCTGCACCCTGAACTCCTCATTCCTAGCCCCACCCCAGAGCCCACACCCCCAACCAGAGCCCTCGCCCTCACCCCCTCCCACACCCCAACCCCAATTCTCTGAGCATTCATGGTCCACCATACAATTTCTATTCCCAGATGTGGCCCTCAGGCCAAAAAAGTTTGCCCACCCCTCTTCTAGACTGAGCACTGAGTCCCATTGGGTAAACAGAAACATTAACCTAAATAATCTATACAGAAGCCCCTGGAGCCCCATAAGATTGGGTCCCTAATCCATGAACTATTGGAACTCATTTACAAAACTTTTCTTAAACATTACATGAATATATTGTCTCATACTATAAAATTAGAACTTATAATCCCTATTCAATAATGAGAGATCTGTGAGCTATACTGTATCTTAATTAAAACTATCTTTAGATATACTTTTTGAGGAAAAAAGCATTTTATCAAAAAAATCTGATTTAAAGGAAAAAAACAAGATTTTTTCAAAATCATTGATTTTTATCCACTCTGATTTTAAAGGATTTTTAAGACAGGATTTTATAATTTATACCTTTTGCGTGTGTGTAGGCACAGAATTAAAGAAAAATGAAGATGCTAAAGTCTGAAAACTGATTTCTGAAAGTGCTCAATAAACAAATTTCATAATAATTTTCTGATATAGCACTCTTCAACCTGTATTTCTCAAAGCTGGCCACTAACTGACAGAGACAAGGTTATTGCATGGCAATTCCTATAATTATGTTTTTTAAAAATTAATATATTATTCACAATTCTTGCCAACAGTCTTTTGGCAAGATTGTTGGAGGGGCACATTAGAGGATGGATTCTGAAACTATATTTATTATAAATACTTAAAAGCCTTTTTTTTGTTTTTAAGGTAAATTCTTAATTTCCCAGTTTAATACACACTTGATTAAATATAAAACAAATGCAGACTCATCAAATAGTCAGGCACTATATGAATTTGTCCACAATAAAGGAAATATGTAACATTTCTTTTCCATGTTCCAGATAAAGATCTATAATTTAAAAAAATTATATCTAGAAGGTGACTAATGAAAGGTGTCATTTCTTGTTAGGTGTTGCCAGAAGAAAGTAATTGACTGGGAACTATGGAAAATTAAGCCATAATTTCAAACTGGTCATCTTGACTCTTCTTAAAAGAGGCACTTACCTTAACATCAGGAATGAATTAATAGAACAAAAGGAATCGGTGAGCCCTGTTGTAGATTTCTTTTTGTTATCTGACAGGCATAGACTTAAGCCATATTAATAAGCAAGAGAGAAGTAGAAAAAAAAAAAGAGGCTTGGAATTTTATGCGTGCCATATATATAGGAAGTTCACTAATAGTTTGTACTTCTCTGTGTTATTAACCATCTCCTATAGCAAATGAGACCTTCAGATAAAAGGAGAAAAAATCAAGAGGTGCTCCTGTGTAGTTGTTTCAGAGTTCTAGGTCTGTCTGGTTTGAATGGCAAAAATTCTTAAGAGCAACTCATTTTATCAGGCTCCAAGAGTGAACATCTGCTCACAAAGCAAAGTGTGAAAATAGTCAGAGCTTGTTAGTACTTTAAATGTACAGTCCTTCAGTTACTAGATAAAGTTACATTTTGAAGAGTTATTTAATGATTTATAATAAGCAAAAGAAATGCCAATCTTTACCTCTTAAACTAAGCCCATTCATCTAAAAATACAAACTGCTGGCAATTAAAAGTCATGATATTCATCATCTTACTTCAAATGGAGACAGGAGCGAGTCTGAGCAGCAAGAACTAGAGGCGTTCACATTAGCCCCTTCCATTATCAGAACTTTCTTGTGTATGAATGAGAGAGGTATAAATAAATATGGTGTTATGAAAGCGCAGCGCTAATTTTTCATAAGTAGTAATCTTTTTTCTAAACAAGTGATCACTTCTTCTTCAACACTACACTACTACATTGTTTTGCAAAACGGTCCCAACATTGCTATCACCATTTAACTTCCATTAGCAGTAGTCATAGTTTCATTGTTAATGTATACAGGCTCTAGATGACAGCCAGTGTTTTACGCATGTTGCATAATCCTACTAAGAGCATGTCAACACAACACTGTACTTAAAACAACAGCTATACTAACCTGTCGCTGTGGAGCTGATAAGTTGTAACAATAGGTATGTTTATAAAAAGTTTCCTCCTGTGGGCAGAGGCCAATCAGCACTGACCTATCAATAGAATGGACCTCAAAAGAGCGGGTGTGAGGTTAGGAAGCATCTGAAAGTTTATATATTTATCTGACATTTTTCTGACCTTTAGTCTGCAGAGTTGGACTGGAAATACCCTGACAATCCAGGCCCAGCTAGAAATACTACCAGGATGGCCTGTCATAATGCTTGAAGCAGTTTTACTTCTGATCCTGGATAGAAACTGGAAAACCCAAAAGAGCCAATCCATCTTTAGCAGACAGACATTTCAGATCTTCAACAGCTATGACTTAGTTTGGTTCTGAAAGTGAGCAGAGTTCCCAACAGGGGAGAAAGTGACTGGTTCTCATCACAACCAGTTCATCAGCTGGGACAGAAAGACACCTTTTGCACACAGCAGAATTGACACAGAGTCACATTAGCTCACACAAGCAGTCCTACACCCAAACCCATTCACACCAGCCCACGTGACTAGGACCCATGTCCACTACCACCTCATCACCCTACTCCACAGTCTTGCAATTGCAACCATCAGCTCACACTGCACAGTCCAGGACCTTGAACTCAACCACACTCCACATGATGCCAACCAACCTCTCCTCAACATGACATCATGCCACACCCCTCCCCCAGGTCTATCACCCCCTCCACTCCCACACTGTATCTACCTCCCCACAGCTCCAGTTCTCCCCCACAGCCCTCGCACCCCCCTCCGCTCTTCCCACAGCCCCGTCAGCCCTCCCCCCCGCCGCCAGCTTCGCTCCACAACCCCCTGCCAGCCCTCACCCGCCCACAACTCCAGCTCTCTCCCAGAGTCCTCACCCCACAGCCCCCTGCCGACTCTCGCCCCTCCTTTCCCACATCCCCTGCCAGCCCTTCCCCCCCAGCCCCAGCCCTCCCTGCCACTACATCGGCCCTCGCCTCCCACTGCAGCGCCAGCTCTCTCCCACAGCGGCCCCCGCCCCACAGCCTCCAGGCCGGCGCACCTCCTAGGACCCGGCTGGCCCCGCCGACGGCCCTCCCCGCGATCACCGGGCCCGGCGTCGCCCGCACGGTAGCCGCTTACCCACGGGAGCAGCAGGGCCCAGAAAGCGGCCCACAGCAGCCAGGCGCGCCTCATTCTGCTCATCCTCCTCCGCCCGCCGGGGCAGCAGCTGGCCCCGGTTCGCCCTCCACCAGCGGCCTTCCCGTACCCGCCGCCGCCCGCACACGGAGCCTGCACAGCGCTGCCAGCTGAGCTCGCCCCGAGCGCGCGGCACTTCCTCTTCAGCCGGCGGGTAGGAGGGGGCTGCCGCTGCCAGCGCGGACATGTGACAGCCCTTCCCCCGCCTCCGGGAGCACTGGGCGGCCGCCTCCGCCTCCTGCTGCTGGGCAGGTTCTGTCCTGCAGCCAACCTTTGTCCCCCCTCTCTGCATGTCCAGCGCGCCCATCCCAGTAGCGTCGGGCTCCCCTGAGCACCGGTGGCCCAGAGGATTCAGGGGGCCTGGGGCAAAGCAATTTCAGGGGCCTGTTCCATACAAAAAAAGTTGCAATACTGTAGAGTACTATGTCCTCCTGGGGGCCCCTGCAGGGCTTGGGGCAAATTGCCCCACTTTCCCCCATCCCGGGCAGTCCTGCTAGACCATGTCTTACGCAGCAGGGGAGCAAGGCCCCAAACAGTCCTAGCGCTGCTGTCCCCCGCTCCCCCAACCCTGGATAACCCTTTAGGTGACGAGGGTGGGGAATGAGATGGGGTGGTCTTTGGTGAACCAGGGAAGACGGGCAGGACTGTTATTCCTATTGACCTCCAGCAAAGGGTTTGGCTGCTGCTTTGTATTCGTAAGGCCCTGGACAAGACAAGCCGTCCCCCCCATCCTGCATGCTGCTTCCAAGGTGGTCCTTAGCTCGGCCACAAAATGGGCCCTTACCCCAATTGAGTGTTTACCCCTTCTAGGTGACCAAATGTCCCAGTTTTTGGGTCGCTTTCTTATATAGGCTCCTATTACCTTCCCGTCCCAATTATTCACACTTGCTGTTTGGTCACCCTACTCCCTTCTGACAACTGCAGCATCTCTCTGGAGTGTTGCTGCTGCAACATTAAACAAAGAGCCTGTGGCGCATGCAAAGGGTTCGTGTGATGGCTTCAGTTTCTGTTGCCAGACATAGGACCCCTGCCTCTTGCTGAGCTTGCAGGTGGCCTTCACTGCCCCCTCAAACACATATACGCTCAGGCTGGGCTTTCTGTACTACTTTCCACATTTTGCTCCCTTCTGGAGGCTCCTTCCTTTACTGCTGTCTCTACACTCTCCTCCTGTAATTAGGGAAACAGCACTCCACACACACAGTCTCTCCCTGTTTGATGCTTTTCTTTAGTCCCAGCACTCAAGTAAGAACATGACATTCTCAGCTTTAATTTTTAAAGTTTGTAACTCTATATCCCTACGAGGACAATGGCATACTCCAGTGGTTTCTTCGTGGGAGACTGATCTCTGTGTTTACTCCTTTTCCTGCCAAGGACAGAGCAGAAAGGGAAAGAGAAACTCTTTTCAAAGGCTTGGTCAGCAAGTGTTGCTGTAGAATCCCACCAAAACTCACAGGGGCTGTGAAAGAGGCAGGGTTCTCGAACAATTTGTATAGTGGGGATGCTGAGAGCCATTGAACCAAACTAAATCCCATATATAATGGAAACTACTTCAAGCCAGGGGTGCAGGAGTACCCCTAATTCCAGCACCTTTGGAAAAAGGGGAGGGAAAATAGTGAAACAACAGACAAAAAATTAAAAAGGGTATTAAATTACACTCAGAACAGCTGGGGGGGGGGGGAGAATAGCTAGAGTTGCAAGGGTAGAGCACTTGGTATGAAATCAATCAGTCCTTTGGCTCTTTGATGAAAATTGCTTTTACACTAGCCACTGGAGCAAGCCCACCAACTGTTTACACAGAGCTTTGGATCAGGGTTGCGATGGTTCCAGAGGAACACTAGTTTCCAACTCCAACTGCATATGAAATAGTGACCTAAAAATGACACACTCTATTACCAATATTCCAAGCCATCAAGCCCCTGATGCATAGCTCAATGTGTGCTGCCTTTCCTTTGTGTCACCTGACAATTTCTGGATAATAAACTAGTAGCCTATCTGTTACTCATTTTTAATAGAACTGCTGTGAAACTCTTATTTATTCTTTATAAACCACTATAGTTGTATGGACCTAATCAAAACTGAAAACAAAAAGCCCAATCCTGCAGGATGCTCAGCACCTGCCAAAGTGTGAGTCAAGGACACTTAGCACTTCTCAGCATCAGGTCCAAGATCCCTGCAACCATTCCTGTTGAGCATATATAACTCTTCATTAAACCCTTTTCAAATGTGATTCATCATATGGTAATGGAAATGATGAAGGCAGAGATTTCTTTTATAGCAACAACACTGAAAAAAAACAGGGAAAACCACTGATATTATCAGCTTGTATATTGGTTTCAATAAGGTGAAGTAACTGGGGAACAAACTTAACAAAATTATAAAACTACTGTATTCAGGAACAAACAATGGTCATGTTGTTTTATGGGGGTAAGGGGAGAGGGAAGAGGGCTTGTGTGCATGTGGTTTCCCCCTCATTGCATATGGTGGATTTAAAAACCAAATAGAAATAAAAATGTAGCATCGAGAGGCAATTCCCCACCCTATTGTTGCAAGTTTACAGTAAATCACATTTTGGCCCTAGGAATTTGAATAATCTTGAAATGTAATTCTGTAAATAATTACTATTTTGATCTGCAGAAGTTCTTTTTATTTTGACTATGCCAAACAAGCATTTTTTCTCAGTAACATTCAGAACTTTGTTCCTGTGTCAGCAACAGATAGACTGTAAGCAGTCCAGTCTCCCATTTTAGCATGCTTAAACAGTGAAAAGTAATGAGACACTGTGACAGACTGACAATATCCTGAACAAACCTTATGGAATTAAAATAAACTGTACTGAATTGAGGTTAATACTGTTGGGGTACTTTGTATTAAAAATTCAATTGTGCAGGTGGTGGTGTGGCATTATATGTAGCTTCTGTAGTAGAGAGGGTAATGAACTTCCTCCATTATCCGCCTTTGAAATCATTCCCTCTGGAAAAATATGGTTCAAACTGGGTTTTCTAAAGATCATGTGTTTCTAAAAGGTATACTGTAGGAATTATTTTGGGGAAGTTCTAGGGCGTGTCTTATACAGGAAGTCAGACTAGCTGATCACAATGGAACCTTCTGGCATTGGAATCTATGAATTTATTTTGTTGAAGAATCTGGGTGGTTTCCATTCACATATTTTTGCTGGTGTGGTGTAGTGCTGAGTTTCCTACAAATGTCAGCTTTAACAAGGGAGATATTTTCAGGTACCAAAACCCACTCCTGATAATTATGAGTACATTTCAGATCAGGTTCTGGCCTTAGCTACAGCAGTGTAAACCCAGAGTCACCCTACTAATTTCATTTTAAATCCGTATGGCTATTCCCATTCACACAACTGTAACAGATCAGAATCTCTGTCCTCTCTCTAGATAAGTAGAAAGATGATCCCCTTTGTGCTGGCAGTGGCAGTAGGTTAATATTTTTTAGGTCAGCCACCTGGATAGATACAGAAAAGCAATCCCAGAATTAAAGTCGAGCACACATATTCTTAATAAACTATTGATTATGTATGTAAATGAAGACATTCCAGCATTACTTCACTTAGAGGAAAGTATGTTATTTTAACATCTTATGTGGAAATTAGCATTACAGGGCATAACTTCAATGGGAGCTTTGCTTGAATAATGAGTGGGCCTTTAGTAATTATCTACCCACATAACCTTCTTGCCTGTCCAGTATAGTTTTATATAGAAGTATAATAGATGAATTTAATATTAGTCAATGTAAAAAAAAAATCTAGAAAAGCTTCTTGCTTACATTTTCATGAAAAGTATTTTAAAATACAATAGCCAAACCCTTTAGTAATTAGAATATTTGGAATACAGGTTTGAAGCCTGCATTTACTGTGACATTTCAGATAGGTGACTAGGAACACAGAGCTGGCCCCTCCGTACATAGCCTGCTTCCTTCTACCAGACAGAAGTTGAGCTACAAGGTGGGCAAATATATTTTATTGGACTAATTTCTGTTGGTGAGAGAGAAGCTTTTGACTCTTTCAAGTCTGGGAAACTTAATCAGACTGGTACAGCTAAATACAAGGTGGAACAGATTTGGGCAAAGTTCAGTTTAAGTTTAGAAAACATTCTCTTTATTTTTCTTGTAACCATTTCTGACTTCAATACCTCACTTAAAATCTCTTTGTTATTAAATAAACTTATTTTGTTCTTTAATCAGAAGTAATCCAGTGTTGTGAATTGTTTTGGTAACTTCATTTAAAGTGGAAAGCTGTTGAGTATTGGTCCCCTTAGAGAGACAATAGACTTAGTATATCTGGACTGTTCAGGAGAAGGCTGGACAGTGCAAAACATGTTTTTTGGGGAAAATTCAGGAGTGAGAATATGTTGGGGTCACCCTTCAAATAGTAACAAAGGCTGCTGGAAGCCAGAGTGTGGCTGGTATTTGCTGACATGCTGCTGGGGTCAGAGCTGCTGGACCAAGACTATGGCTCAGAGTGTCACCTGCATGGGTACGAACTGCATGCCGACAGCCTGATTATGAGTGACCCAAGTTGGAAGTTACAACAGCAAAGCATTATGAGGGCAACCAAGGTTGCAGAACTGGAGCTAGTCACACTAACAGCTACAGGAGATTCTGCCTTAGCTGAAGTAGAAAGGACCAACACTTTTGGAGCAGACTTACAGCCATTTGGTCACTTGTTTTCAGTGGCCATGGTGTATAACATGAACAACAGCCATGACGTAGGTACTGTGGTAATTCCAATAAATAATACAGTAACGTCTCACTTAACCTTGTAGTTATGTTCCTGAAAAATGCGACTTTAAGCAAAACAATGTTAAGCGAATCCAATTTCCCCATAAGAATTAATGTAAAGGGAGGGGTTAGGTTCCAGGGAAATTTTTTTCACCACACAAAAGGAATTACACATGCACAGTAAGTTTTAAACAAACAATTTAATACTGGTACACAGTGATGATGATTGTGAAGCTTGGTTGAGGTGGAGGAGTCAGAGGGTGGGATATTTCCCTTACTGCTAAATGATGAACTAGCACTTGGCTGAGCCCTCAAGGGTTAACTCTCTCTCTACATAAGGCAGCAGGAATGGAGGGAGATATGTGCATTTCCCTTAAGTACACTGCTTTGTTAATTAGATCAGCTTGCTGAGACACAGCTACTGCAAGCTCCCTCCTCCCGAGTCCTGGTCTGTCCCCCCTGCTCTATGGAAGATAGGGTAAGTGGGGTGTAGGAGCAGGGAGGAGGGAGACACCTTGACATTATCCCCCCTCTTCCTTCCCTCCCCCCCTCACAGCAAGCAGGAATCTCAGGGAGCAGCTCCAAGGCAGAGGGCAGGAGCAGCACATGGCAATGCGGGGAGGGACACAGCTGAACTGCAGGCAGCTGCTGCATAGGCAACTTAGGGGAGCAGGGAGTTGATAGGGGGCTGCCAGTCCACACTGGTTCCAAGCCGTCACCAGCTAGCTGCAATCAGCTGCTCTTCCTGCAAACAGTAGACAGACAGCTGCCAAATGATGTTAGAAGGGAGCATTACACAACCTTAAACAAGCATGTTCCCTAATTGATCAGCAACAAAACATTTATCAGGACGACTTTAAGTGAGGAATTACTGTATTAATAATTCAGGGCCAGATGTTACAGTATTCATTAATGTCTTCAGGGATAGATTAAGGTAATCCAGGACACAAGGCACACCATGACATGAGGCCCCTCATGATTCTATCCATGTAGCCCTGTCTCTGAGCTGTGGTCCCACCCTGACAAGGGAGTGGCAATAGCAATAGGTCCCCCCATTGCTTCCCAGAGAGTGAGGGGCTGCGGTCTAGGCCACACATCCCTGGGAAGCAGTAGGTGTCCCTCCCGCCCCACCTTGAGAGTAGCTGGGAACTTTCTGTCCCCCAGAGAGGCCAGGTAACATGGATACACCTCCCACTATTTTACACTTCCAACTCTTCTTGGATGAGTCAGTCTAGCCCACTGCACACCTTGTCCCTTGCTAGACCAGTACTGGCAGAGGGCCCCAAGTGCAATAGGACTTGGAATTAATACCACATTGAGATGCGTGGGGCAATTCATACTTCACAGAGGCATCACTTCAGGTTCTCTGCAGACTTAGGTAGATATCACTGCATCAGTTACATTCGGATTAGATTTTGTTTGTTTTGAAATCAATTAAATAGCTGGAAACTATGCTAATGGAGGGTAAAGTTGCTTTATGGTAAATTGTCCCCTTCCAGAACATTGCACTGAGTAAAACCCAAACTTCTGAAAACCCATAAATGGAGAGGTAAGATTGCTCATGCAACCTTAACTGTACCCTCATTCAACAATGCACTAATATGCCCCTTTAACACACACACCTGTACTCTGCCCACCCACAATTCACCTAGCGTAGCTGAAGGGCACGGGGGGTGGGGTTGGCATGCCTGGAGGTTGAAGTGCACTGGCACAGCTGTGGGGTGCAAGGGGATTGGAATACAGGGTCACAGATTCACTGGCAGGGCTAGGTCTGCAGGGGGTGAGGTATACTGACAGAGCTGGGGCTTCAGGATATTTAGGATGCTCTGGCAAAGCTGGGGCTGCAAGGGGGTTGTAGTACACTGGCAAAGCTGGGAGCATTATGCCTCTTTCATCTGAGCCCTCAACCTCTCTCACCTCCCTTACCATTCATCCCCTCTCCCTTCACTGCATCCCCAAGCTGCTCTTTTCCTTCCCCCTCCCCCAACTCCTCTGCCCCCTAATGCCTCTCCACCTGCAGGACAAATTCACATCTAATCCCCCCACAATACTTTGATTACATTCCCCCCAAAATGAAATTACCACTCAAAATTCACAAATTACAGCAACCTCCACCCATTCAGTCCAAATCTCTCTTTGTCATAGGTAGGACTGGTGATTAATTTATCCCTAGCTATGTTATGGCAAGGTAAGTTCATAGCCATCTCAAGGTCTGTGATTCATTCAGTCATTAATACCTATCAGTTTAACAATACAGAGCAATAGAAGCATACAAGTTGTGGTGATGGGTCTGTAACTAAGGAGCCCCTTGGTTAAATAACCCCAAATCTGGGTTACTAATGCTACACTGTTACCCTATGAGGCAAACTTCAAAGCAATCTGATTAATGGTTTGAGTTTTAGAGCATTTCCAAGAGTTGAGTTTCAAAGCATACTAAATGGTGGGAATGGAAACATTCTAGCTGCTTTTCTGTATTGGCACATACAGTGTAAAAATGTACTTTTTCTTAAATATTCTTCTCACTTTGGGTCTCCCAAAAATTTAGTGGGATTCATGCACTACCTTAGGATTACCATTTTGATCCACTAATAACAAATAGTTTGATCTCTATGACTGGGTAAAAACAACCAAACCAACCAACCCACATAGAAGTTTTTTTTTTTAAATGGTTATTTTTTCACAGTTCATATCTCCAGAACCCCACTCTCAGATTTTTCCACTACATTTCAAACAGATTCAACTGAGCATGTCCATTTTCAGAGGATTTAGAATAGTCAACCTTTTAACAGATATCTTGATATAGCTTTAACTATAGCAGTGCTGGCGTGCTGCTATAATGAAAGCTAAGATTCTGATGTAATCAGACAATTTCATGAAGCTAGGTGCAGGTCTGTAATGCCTACACATTAATCCCACCCTGATGGTAGATAGCATGAGTCTTTCTACAGCATAGGTAACCTAAAAGGTTAAATAACAACAGTTGCAGCATTAATTTAAAAAGTATTATCGGAAACAGCTCTGTTCTCTAAAAACATTCCACTGCATTTATGGCTACTCTGTTTCCTGCCCTAAAGCTGATTTGCAATCTAATGAGCCAACCAGCTTTTATGTCAGGACCCCACTCCTCTGACATTAACTCTTTAATGCTGGAGTCCTTTCTCCTATACTGTCTAGGGCTAAAGGAATCTACTTTCAAAAATTATAGGCTACAATTATGGACTAGTGGAACATGTTGAAGAGTTAGAAGGGAGTTCCATCAGTCTTTTAAACAATGTGATCTTTTGAAAAAGAGGATGACATCGCAAAGTACAGGAGCTGAAACCCCTCTCAAAGCAAGTACTCTGATGTTTAATCCTTCAAAGAGCCAATAATCTAGTGCAGCTGTATAAAACAATAATTTTGTCAGTGCAGGATACCTGGAAACCTTGCAAAATACAGCCCAAAGGAAAGAAAGCTTTGACAGCAGAGTAAAATAGCACCATATCCTCCCTCTATTCCTCCCCACACCCGAATCTTACCTCCAACAGCAATCATTATGAAGCACAGATAATTAATATTTGATCTTGGACTGCTAAATTTTCATGATAATTCCACAAGACTGATATCAAAGTAATGTCCAAAGACAACCCAAAACAGTCAGGTATTATAATCAGTTAAATAATAAATAATAATAATAATAATAATAAAAATCTACTTTTCCAGAATCACTATAATTAATAACTTGTATAAAATATATTTCTTAAATTAAGAATCCCTGTCATCCCTGCCCTCAGGCTTCGCAACGATAGACAAGGAACTTTTACTATACCGATAAATCAAAAACATTGATTTAAGTATGAAGAATATCTAGTGTTTTCTAAAATAGTTTGTCTCCATTTCCATGGAATGGACACTAAACTTAACCAATTACTATATTCTCCGAGGTCCAGTCATTGACCTGCAGCAGTAGTACAGTAATTACTATAAAAGGGAAGCCAGTTCCTGTTTTAGAGATTATCCTACGATAGGATATGCTGACCTCATTAAAAACACAGTATAGCACTATGCAAGTGGTATTAAATGCTTATACGAGGTATCTGATAATACTTTGAAAAAGAAAATAGTATTGGAGTCTGGATATTTTATAACCTGCCATATTAGACTTTATATGCAACGATACTTGTGCTTTACTCCCCACAATATCTAGTTCTTACACTCATAGTATAAAACATAGAAACTATTCAAAACAGCTACCTCTCATCAAGAGCGGCTCTAGGCATTTTGCCGCCCCAAGCATGGCAGACAGGCTGCCTTCGGAGGGTCCGCTGGTCCCGCGCTTTGCGTGCTGGGGCCTGGAGCCGCCCCTGCCTCTGATTCATTTGAAGAAATCTATAATATTAGGACTGTGGCACTGTTATATACATAGGGCCTGATCCTCTTCTCCCTTATGCATTGTGTTATTCCTCACACTTGTGAAAAATGAGTATAAAATACCATCAAGTCAGAATTTTGTATAGATGTGAGCATACAAGGTACAAAGGAGCAAAAGAATGAGGTCCTTTACATCTAGTTTGTGGCCAACCTACTTCACCTAGGCAAATTTAAAAATAACCTGAAGGGTGTGGATGGGGAGATGAGAACTAAAGGAAGGGAAAAGATTGCTCCTCAGTGCAGAGATCTGATTTCTTACAACAAAACGCGGAAGGAAGGATGCAGGAGGAATCAGAGGCTTAAGCGGGAGTGTCTTCTTTCATACCCTTGAGGATCTCCAGTCTGGCCCACAAGAACACATGGAGTGGCAGCCTCAGGAATCAGCAAGGATTCCTTATACAGCTTTGCTGGGGATTTGTGGCCCTAGGATCGCCATCCCCTAAGGAGAAAGTCTCAGTTTCCACAAGACTTTGGAGCAGATGGGAATCACTGACAAGCCAACTATTCTGAGGAGGTGAACTGGAGAACAGACACCTCATCCTGGACTGAGGAGGAGACTAGGACAGGGAGATCTTGATGTATAGGACCCAGGACCTCAGCTGGGACCCTTCCCCTGCTAGCTGGCAGGCAACAGATTCTTAGAATTTGCCCCATCTGCTTGTGGATCACTAGTAGGCTGCAAGGCCAAAGCTATACAGATTAATTAGCTCAACAGGAGAGGCATGCTGGGGGAGCAGCTCTTGGTATGGGAGATAGGGTATGAGCTGGTCCAAGCGTTCATTGATGTTGGGTTGAATAAGCAATTAATTGTGGCCAGATATCAGCCAGGCACAAAGTGGATCACCACTACACTGCAAGGCTGAAGCCACTTATCTTCAATATTACGGCACTCAAGGCAGGTCAGAGCTGGTCTCAGTGCTTGTAATGTTGGTTTAAGCAATTATGGGATGGACATCAACTGGTGGATCACAACTGAGCTTCAAGGCTGAAGCCATTTGCCTGTGATGGTATGGTAGGTAGGGCATGAGCAGGTCCAGCACGTGTGGATGGCAAAGCTACAATCACTGGTATCCTGAGATTATTCACCTGAGTGAAAATGATCTTGAATAGTGCATTGGATTAAATTTAAGGACTGGACTACAGAGACATGTGGAGTTATTACACACTTTGGCCTTGCCCTCCATTGATTTAGTCAGGGATGTGCACAAGATGAGTTTGGGGGAGCCATTGAGCCACCCCATGTCAATGGGGCAGGAAAGAATGTGAGCTATGAAGTAGCTAGGATAATTGAGAATTTTTTGGGGAGGCATGGGAAGAGGGAGAAGACAGTGATATCTGATACAATGGCACTGAGCTCTTTAAGAAGGATGGAGTTTGGTAGATGGGGGGCTCCATGGCATTAAGGATAGGGTCAGGCAGGAGATGGGAGTAGTAGGCATGATGGGTTAGGGTCCATCCATACTAAGTCACTGGCACTCACTCTAGCTCGTATAGGCAAAGGCTAAAAACCAAAATTGCCAAGTTGTCCGTAAGAGAGAGGCACTTCAAACCTTTTTGGACTGAAGTTGCCCCTGTCCCACCTTGTGGCCTCTGTCAGACTACTCCTCATTACATGAGGGGGAAGAGGTTTCACACGTGAAGTGAGTCTGTGGGATAAACCATAGAGGGTCTACTCTGATTGTGGAGCTTACAGTAGAAACCCAGTAGCTACCCCATACATGAAAGCTAGGATTGGCAATGTAGTGCCCCTTGCTAGCTATAAATAAAGTTGAAGCCTGCTGTTTAAGCCCATCCCTGCCAACCATTTGCCTGCTTGTGCTGGTCACATAGAAGAGGGGTATAGGGAGAGATATGGATAAATAGATGGGATTTGATTACAAAAAGGCTCAACTTACACACTCTAAGACTAGTGTTGAATTGATCCACTATTCTGTTGTTTCAACCACCAGCATGTTATGTTAAAATGTGTCTTCAAGAAGGTGAAGGCTATTAACTTTGCTTCTGTGGTAAGAAAGTTGTACAACTTTAAATGGCCAACTTCAACTAGTTAGACAGCATGAATCTGTCAGCAATCTCCTCTACTCATATGACACTTTCACTACATTGACTAGCAGGAAGGACTATTACCCTGCTAGCTTGTCTAGAAAGTGTGGATTTCCTAAAGACAATGGCTTAAAGTCAGCTGGAGCAGAGCTGTGGAAGAGATTTTCAAATCCCTTGGAGTTTTTAGTAGCATGGTGGTGGGGAGAAGGGAGTAGACCCCTGCTCAGCCTATAAGCTCAGTAGAGATTAAGTGCTGTCAGCTTGAGTTCCTTGTTTTTACACTACTAACAGTAAGATGTTCTTTATCACAACTATTACATTTCTGAAACGGTTATGTCTCCTCTTTTGTCTAAGGTGTGGTAGACAATAAAAGAAAGTTACATTAGAACCTGTTCACGCCAAGCTATTAAGGGAGTACAAACTCCATTGGCCTGGAGCAGCGAACCACGGCCAGTGGGAGCTGCAGTCAGCTGGACCTGCAGACACGGCAGGTAAACAAACCGGCCTGGCCCACCATGGGCTTTCCCTACACAAGCGGCATCCCAAGTTTGGGAAACACTGTCTTACGCCTTCACATCAGGTCTTATAGCAATATGTATCCACTGACACATTTCAGTCACAGAAGACCTCTTTAATTTATAGGAGAGTCGCATGACAGTGGTCAGATCACACTGTGTTGAAAGATATTTTAAAGACAAACCTGCAGGCCTGATCCTACTCCTGTTGAAATAAATGAGTTCCACTGACTTACCAGGTGTCTTGTCAATGCTCTAAAGCTGGCGATAATTCAAGTTCATGAACTTAAGTGAAATCAAGGAAGTTATGACCACTTTAAGTTGCTGCATCCATGCCAATTGCATAGTTTGAGAAGACAATTGTCTATTACCCAAGACAGAAAAAAGGGTATAGATGCACTTATGACAGTGATTATGGACCTAGTCACTTCAAGGGATACTTAAACTTGTTGCTTTAGTTAACTAGTCCTGAAGGCCAGAGGCAACATCTCAAAATGCCAGCACCGCACATATATCAAGTATATCCAGACTACGATTTAGCATTTAAGTGTCAAGTGTGGTATGTTTCTTTGAGAAGTGATTAAGACTAGTCTGCCTATTTTCTCTTTAATTTAGGCCATTACACCATCTACTTCGATTTAAAAAAAAAAAAAAGTTATCAAGAACTTCCAATGCAGTTAAAAAACAAAAAGTAATCAGAGACTGGTTTTATTTTTTGAGGTGTCTGGAAGACAGGCTGTCACTTGTAGTTAGATCTGGTGTCACTACCATTGGAAAATACCAAACCAATCAGCTACCAAAACAAAAAAACCAAACCAACCACCCACCCAACCACCACGCTACATGACTGCTTGATACCTAGAACGTCATCTCTAGATGAGAGTTTAAAATTCAATTGGTAATGTAAATTGCTGCTGCATAAATTTAAGTCTGAAGAAAGTCTTGACCATTCTGTTGAGACCCATCCAGCATTACCTAGCCTCTTTCAGAGACTTTGGCACAGTGAAGATCTGTTGCAGTTATTATAGCAGTGGGAGAGAACATGCTAGGCACTTACAGCTCAGTGATGGAAAAACATACCTGTTTTTCCAGTCACCTGGACCTACTTTAGAGTGGAGAACCCAGTTATTTTGTAAGCGTATCCATCACAAAAGCCTTGGTGTTGTGGAGACTTCACTGGGCTTTAAAGACAAAAAAGTAAGATCTAATTTATAAAGTTAAAAGCAACACTAGTGTACAGCTCCAGCAACGAATGAATTAGAATGTGGGCATCCAACTATTACAGTCAGAGAAATGTTACATCACTATGAAATACTCCATTCTCCAGTAGAAAATCTTTTACTGTTAGTGTAAACAAGTGAGTTCATCCAACAACATCAGTTTCCAGAATTTCTGTGAAAAAGAAGAAAGTCAAGACCGTTTATGCAAGTGGTTTTAAACTAGTAACAATGCCTACCAAAAAAAAGGACCATACAATCTAACACTAAGTTCTCTAAGGTAGGTTTGGGGTCTTGTATTTTGAAGACACCTAGGATGGTGTTCTAATTGGTACTGCACCATCACCATACCAGGTTGGCAATTATAATAGCCCCTATACATGTGTATATAAGCCATTCTACAAAGAAGGCTGAAGCCTGAATTAAGCTACATAATATAGTTGGAGTTTTCCCTACCAGCTGCTAGCTCATATAGCTTTTAATGGAACTTTAGGAAGCCTTCAGAGAACAGAACATACCAAACCAAAAATTGGTGCATCAATCTCCTTTTGAGTTTTCTATAGCTGTGCACTTGCAGGAGTACCATTTGTGTAGCCACCTTTTGACTTCATATGGTCCTGAATTGACCCAGCCTAGAGAAGAAAACAGTAGGTTAGTAGATGCCCTTTATTTGTCAAAAGCATTAAGTCTTAAATTAGAAAGGAAGAGAAAGTACTTCAAACATTAATCCTAATAGACAAGACATACTAGTCCACATATGGAGGGATGTCAATTGACAAAACAGAGATTAGCAACATGCTACTTTTTCTAAATGGGTGCACAAGTCCTGGTACTTCAGTGGAGTGATAGAAAAATGAAGCCTCAGGAGTATTGACGTGCTCCATCTCCCCCACTATATATGCCAGGACTGCAGTGTGTCAGATGAGAAAGTGCTATGAACTAGCGTCAAGTTAAGTGACCTAATATAAAACAATTTTGGGTGTGTAGGATATAGAAGACTATGGTCTGTCCTGACTCTATTCTGATGCATTCATTCTCTATACACTGGCAAGTGATGCTCACAACTTCAAATATTTATTTAGTCTTAGCAGTTAGGCATGTCTCACACATATTTCTGCTCATCTCGAAGACCAAATACTTACTGATGTAAAACCACTATTCATCTCTCTTGTTCCAACATGGGCAGTATGGACAAAGTTCATTGGCTCTCCAATCATTTTTCGGTCTAGTCTCCGACGTCTCTTCTTTAAGAGAGAAGAGGAAAAAAAAATAAGTTCTTATGCAGAAAATCCTTTACATAAGACAGTCAAGGTTGCGTCTGGGAACTATCACCCAGTTGATAAGAAACTTGCCAATACTGACCTTCCAGTCACTCCTAGTGGAAACAGAACCAACACATTTCAGTGTTTTGTTTTGTTTTTTTTAAAAAGAGCATAATGTACTAAGGTTTTGTTGAAGCATGAATCTGTTTGTCAGCAGAAGATTTGAAGCAAGTGCTAAAAAGCTGTTTTCTAGCACTAAAGGAACAGACTTTTAGTCTTTCACTCAGCATAACTGAGGAACCTATAAAAATAGGCACTTACACTAAACACTGCCTCTGCCATTTCCACTTGCTTTTTGTCTGATATGAACACAAATTAGGAGCACTAGAGGACTCAGTGTGACACTTATTCCATCAGCAGGACTGCTATAGAGAAATTACTTAATTGTAACCTTTTACTATAGCCAGATAAGCCAGTTGCAAGACTGGGGCCTCTTTCTATGGAACTTTGCACCCTCAAAGAGCCTTATTGTAGTCAAGAGGTTCCATCTTCGGATTAGTTTCCAGGATGGGGGTCTGAAGATTAGTTTAAGAGTCTAAATAGTCAAAGTAAATGTGCAAAGGTGCAAAACAACTCCTATGTAACTGACCATTTGCAGATGCATTTTTGAGAGTCTGGGCCTCTCGGGTTAGAAATCATTGCATTTAGCATTGTGGTGCATAAAGGGACATTATGCTTTTTTTTTTTTTTTTTTTTTTTTTTTAAAGCTAGCTTCTTAGCCAGTCCTTGAACAATGAAGTCAAGGTTCCAGGAGTCAGATTTAGTTAAATCCAGTTTCTCTCCTGTCTGGCATTGGGATGACTTAAAAAAGCTTATATTGCTGGTAGGGTTGCTAACATGTGTTAAACAAATTCCTAGAGATTGCCTCCTGTGAGGCTCTTTAATTCCTGGAGACTCCTACAGTAGGAAACCTTAATAGCTGGTGGAACAATCAACTGACTGACTGTTGCAGTGTGACCAGCAGCATACTATTTGCATGCAGCATCTTTCTCAAGAATTTTCTCTATCCCAAGAAGATGGACTTACTGAGATCAGACAACCCTATACAAGTATTTGTTAGAAGTTTGTTTTTGTTTGAAAAAATATGTATTACCTCTGAGGATTAAAAAATATATATATATCCTTCCTGGGGCTACTGAGGAGTTCCAAAAGAGAAACCTCTTCAGTTCCTTTGCCAGAAGGCTATGGGATCTCCATGCTGAGTATAGAGCAAGATGAGAGAAGTTATTTCTCTCAGGGAGGAAGAGTACATGAATAGACATTCCCTGAACTATTACTGCTGCTGCTTTGGACAGACCACAACCTACCTAATTAAATGCAACTGAACTGGGAGCAGAGATATCCAGTGAGCGTTTAAATTAGTGTTAAGAAGCACTTTTGAGGGAGAAAGGGTCAAGTGTCCACATGGTAGTATGGAGGGAAAGAGCAGGACAGTCAAAAAATAAATATATAAAAGGAGGGCAAGTATTCATTTTGCTTTACTACAGTATCACCTGTACTGTTGTATATTCCCAGGAATATACAACACTATCAAAACTTACCTTCCTTGTATACAAGATACCCATGGCTTGCCAGAGTGATGTCCTATGGGAATTCTCCAGTATCAAGTTAGTTATAAGACTAGAGAGTTTATCCTTGTGCCACACAAGTACATTAGCCAGTGACTGAATTGGTGTGACAGATGTGGGGTTGGGCTGTAATGGTTTATAACTATGCATGTTGATGGGGTTTTTGGGATGTTTTCTATGTAGCCATATTGGTTTAAACCACAAAGTAGTATATTAACTCTTCACTAGTTAGGATTGTGATTTGCCACCACAATTTAATTTCCATTTATATGGATCACAAAGCCAGTTTGCTTGTCTTTAGTCAGTAGTGGTCTAGGACCAAGCCAAGACTAAGGAGCATTTGCAGAGCCCTTAAGGTAATGGTCAAAGAAAGGGTACCTCCTTTGAAGTCTGCAGGTAGAGGCTAAGAGTTGCTTGCATACTTCTACTACTGAAAAGTTCAGCCCTAGAGACAGTTGTTTAAATGTTCCTCAGTGAGAGCCAAGAAGGATGTTGACCTTTTCAAATATTATAACAAATATTATGTTCCAGAGGCTGTAGCCACACCTCAAAGACAGTTTGGTATTTAGAGTAAAATGCAGTGCAGATCAAATATTGGAGTGTACCAATAATGTAAGTACTGTTCTATTCTGGAGACCTTAAATTGCACCTTTTAACTGAGATCTAGTTCTTGATTATTCCTAGTCCAGTCTGCTAACCAAAGACCCCCCAGATCTGGAACTCTATCTGCACAGGGAGCCCCAGTGAAGTTATGGAGGACTCTGCAGAGGCACAAGAGGCCACCCACAGATCCAGTTTCAGCATCAAGAAGTTGGTGACAAGTTTACTGCTTTTTACTCTCTAACCCTGAAGAGGAAGCAGAGCTAAGAGTGAGCCAATTCTTGTCCTTTCTGCATCAATAGATTCTGACCTGTTGAAACTTATGCAAAGCTGTTGAAGACAGTTAGTTGCCCATGTGTCACTGTGGGCAAAATTTGGCCTGCAGAGTTTTTCCATGTTGTTAGTCCAGACTGAATTTGGAGAGTTGGCAATTTTTAACCATTTGTTATTACAATTAAAAGAAAATAGTGTAAGCTAAACACATTTGTCTCTATGATTAGTTATCAGACATGGAAGACTTCTGTAGTTCTCTTCCCCAACCCCAGTCTGGAATTGAACTTTAAATAAAAACACATTTAGAAGAGTTGCACACAACTGTATGGGTTCAGCAGAACTGAAGATCCTGCTTCAACTTTTTTAAAACACCAAGTATTAAAACTGCAGATAGAGGTTGGTAATTGAAGTGTTATTGAAGCTTCAGTTATAGCAAAAATGGCAGCTACCATAGCATATCATAGATCCACTCCTCCAGAAAACTCCACTGACTGTATATATTTTAAGGGTGGCTATGCATCATTGTTTTTCCCTCCTATTCTCCATTAATAGCCCATAGGTAGGCATCTGGAGGCTCTATTACGGGTTCTAGAGTTCTCATCAACTCTTCTTACCAGACACAGTCCTTAAAGAACACTTATTATAAGAATTCTCCCCAATTCACAGGGTTTAATTATTTTGACTTCATCACATCTTTACAAGACATCACATTCAGGATTGTTTTGAAATATACCCACGTCATGTTTCATTAACAGAATCTGTATCCTCCTATCTGGTGCAGTCTATGCTAAGTCCTCATGAAACTACATTGTAATTGCAGAATAAGTATTCAGCAACTATGTTTCTCAATGTAGGAAAAGCTTACAGGTGCAACTCTAATGTGAGTTAGACAATTAATTTCCTGTGCAGCTAGAAAATAGCAACTCTAATTAGTGTTATATCAGATCTTCCAATAGAGCTCATACCTTTTACTACTACAGTTCCCCTATCAGTGTTTATATTTTGCTTTCCTTAGTGTCGCTGATCATAAGAATAAAGGCCACACAGATGAAAGCTCTCATTGTAAATTCAAAACCATCTTAAAAATCCAATACAAGCACGTACTTACTGGCTGGGGCTGCTCACCACTGCACCAGTTAAAGCAAACCAAGAACTCAGTCATTGTGTCTTTCAGTAGCTTCCCTACACAAGGTGGTTATGAAATCTTGTTAGCTTGTTAATTTTGCCACATCAGAGGGAACGCTGGAACCAGGAGACCACTTCTACACAAAAAACGGTTCCTAAAATGGAGTTTTAAATGAATTATTTTAGGAGATACCCAGAAGGCAGCCAAGTCAGATGAACATCTGCGGATTACATGTGTTTAACAGCATTTTTAACATGTATGTTTATTTTTACTGATATAAGCAAGAAGTGCCAAAATACTGTTAAATAGCAATTACTGAGCAATAAAGGTTTCAGTAGGCTTAGAACAAAAAATGTAAGAAGAAATAGTTCTAAACATAATGCCTCTTGAAGAGTGTTAGAATACAGTTTTCATAGAAAGAAACAGAACAGATTAGATACTTGAAAACTCAAACCTCTTCAGAAGATAATATATGTATGATGTAAGAGAGGGATCTCTTTCTTGTCTTTCACAATAAGCTAGTTACAGAAACCTCAAGTTTCAGAGAAACCTCTGATTCTAGTTCTAGATAGGAAGAATAGATTACACCCTTTATGACTACAATGAAGAGCTTTTCATAATAGGAAAAAAAGAGTCAGCAAGTCACCATTCATTTTATAGACTCACTAGAGTATATAAGAACATGAATGAAAAACAATACTGAACTAGGGATGTAGACAAGAAGTTAACTGAAAATAGCCCTTAAAGCCACAGCATAGTCTGCCTTTTATTTACTCCCACATTAAGCTTGCTTATTCTGTTATAAACCCATCCCTCTTCCAAACAACTTTAGAGAGGGCCATAGAATAACATAATCCACGCAGTAGCACCTGTATCTTGGTCACCTAGATAACAAAATTATCACAGCTACTTTTTAATTTACAGAAAAAGCAAAGTAAACATAAGCTCACAAGCAACCACATTCATTCTGAACCAACCCAACTGCTTTCATCAGGAAACAGAGTAACAATAATTAGCCACAAGCATTCTTTATATAGTGCCACAATTACCCAATTATCACATTTGTCTTCCTCACCTTTGCCTGTGTTACTCCTCCCACTTTATCTGTTTCTTCTTATACTTCTGATTTTTTTTCTTTTTGAATGTTCTGTCATTCATTTTTCACAGTATCTATCTTATTTGCCCATTAGTTTTCAGTGTTCTATATGGTATGTTGTTATAGAATGGAAAGCCTTAACTTTATCTTTGGTGCTTTGAATACCATTTATCTGTCTTAATTATCATTTCCCACCTCATTTAATATACTCACAAAGGGTCAAATGCTCAAAAAGTGTTAGGGTCCTAAATGCCATTGATTTTACTAGATGTTAGCAGCCTAACTCATGAGCATCTAGCCTAAGGTCCTTACCTATACCCCCGTGCGGAGCAGAGGGACTGTGGACCGTGCAGGTGTCTGGATGCTGGCCTTTCATAAGGTGATGAAGAAGTCTATGGCCCAAGTGCTGTACTGAGCTCTGTGAATGCAGATCCCTGCACCTCTGCTGAGTCCCATTGAAGTCATCTGCAGGTTTGGGACCTAAAATAGGAGCAGGCCAAAAAGGGGCCTCAGAACTGATATTTATATGGCTCCTGAAGGCCCAATGGCTTGCATAGTTGCTGGAGAGAGTCTATACTTGCTATTCCAGACTTTAGTAGCAGCCCCAGTCACTGGCTCCAAATTGAGTGGGTATTTTTCACTTTTTCAGTTGCTTCATGCTCCCTCCACATGAAGCCTGAATACTTGATTTATGTGGATGAAGTGGACTTCACCGTAATTGCACTATCATAAGGAATTACTGCTCTGTCTTTTTTACAGGTAGTCTCCTTCTCCCTGATTTTATTTCCTTTGTTCTCTTATTGTTATATACACAATATTAAGATCCTGGAATAGAAAATTCCATGTTTGCCTGTTGAAATATTTCATATGTGGCTCCTTTTTTGATTCCCTATTAATATAGAGTCGAAATCTGACACTCCTACTCACCCTGAGTCCCAATGTTTTATATGCTGTTCAATTTTTGCCTCCATCTTTTGTTCCTCAGGCCACTGGAATACTGAACTAGGGTCATAGCCAAGAAGTCAACTGAAAGTAGTCCTTAGAACCATGGCATAAGACTGCCTTTTGTTTGCTCTCTAGTTATGCTTGCTTATTCTGTTATAAACCCACCCGTCTTTCAAATAACTTCACAGAGGGCCACAGAATGATATAATCCATTCTGTGAGGGCAGTTGGACAAATTTCAGTCTCGGCCACAACAGTGTAAATGCAGACTAACTCAACAGAAGTCAATGAAGCAGCTACAGATGCAACTTTCCATTTGAAAGTCCATGAGACTTGTGCTCTTAAATCACACAAGTGCTGTTTAAAATCCCATCCACAATATACAAAATGAGTACACTAAGAGGGCTGCAGGAGTAGCAAAAAAGCTACTAAAAAGAAGGTGTAACTTAAAGCTAACCCCTGCCTTCTACAGCCTCTCTCCCCTCCCTGCAAAGCTTCCAGAACCCAAGAGCCCAAGAACTGACTGTTGGAATCCAAGTGACAAACTCCAACTGCCACAGAACCTCACCGATCTCCACATTCTGTATCTCTCCTATTCAATGAGTTATTTATTTATTTAAGAATCCGGACTATAATCCCCATTTTGGCATTTTGGGTTAGACTAGATGACCCTTGTACTCTCTTCTAACTCTATGATTCTATAGGAGCTAAGCACCCTAAACCAGGTCTGCTTCCTGGTCATATGCTAGTGTGCTTAACTGCTCATTTAACAACCTCACTGGTTTCACAGGGCATAAATCAGCACAAATGTTATCCCAGGGTGTAGAAAGTGTTATGTTGTTTTTACCTTTGTCAGCATGTTGCATATTTTGAAAACAGTAAGTGTCTGGCATCAAAACAAACAAACAAAAACACTGTCCCTTAAATTTGTGGTCTGACTGAGAACAGCAGCTGCACCATGTTTTCCTCAAGCCCAATAATAAAAACTGTTTTACTGTGCTAGTTATTCCTGTTGTTCCAGCCTCAGTTACAACACTTCTAGATAAATATTTCTTGCTTTGAAACTTTCCATTTGATTTTTCTAATTTTGTGCAAATGTTAATTTTTTTCTTTTTAACTTTGAGTTTTGGGTAGTGTCTGGCTTCCTTCTGTTCTTGCTTACATATGCTGTATTTGGGTTGTAATTTAAAGAGTTATTGTTGATTTGATGATACAGTTTTGCATCTGTGTTGAGAATTAGGGATGCCATTTTCTTCTCCTGTTGAACTGAATTGATAACTTGATTTGTTTAGTAATAACAATCACTTGAGTTTTGCTGGAATAGTAGTGTAGGAATGGTTCTTGGCATCTTTGCAATGGAATTCTGATAGATGTATGCACTGCTATTAAAAGTATTTGTGGCTCTCTTAAAGTCATGTCTGAATATAGATTTTTAAGACTCTTGCAGAAAGTTAAGACTGCTGTACAGACTGATTAACTCAGTACCTTAATATCAGAAGAGGAGTAAGTTTATGGCATGGTGACTTACGGAATTCAGTTATGCTTCTGCTCAGCCCTACAACGTATTTTAGAACTATGCTCTCTGTGTTTCTAGTAACAAGTGATAATGATGGTAGTAGAGATTTAATTCTTGTTTTGTAGGAACATTAATTAATCTTCACAATACCCCAGTGCCAATGAGATGGTGGATATTATCCTCATTTTATACCTGAGACAAAAAGGAATGTACTCAGGCCATAGTCAGAGCTCACATTAGTATTAGGAAGCTGGGTGGATCTGTCCCTCACCCTGCCACCTGTCCCTAAACCTTTAGGTCAGGGGCAAGGTCTTCTCTGATGTGTTTGTACCCTACTAGGCACCCTGGAGACTCAACACTGACTAGGGACTCTGGTGGCTACTAGAATAAAATACTAGTACTAACAGTAATTATTTGAGGCAAGCAGCAGGCATAGTGGGGTGTGTTCTGCCTAGCTCTGCAATGCAGGTGGGAGTGGGGCTTCCACTCTAGGGTGACGAGATAGCAGGAGGGGGGTGGGGAGGAAGCAATAGGTGCCCATATAAGAGAAAACACTGAAAATTGGGACTAGCCCTATAAAATCAAGACTTCTGGTCACCCTATTCACAGCTCCCACAGGCACTGCCTACCTACAGAGCAAGGTTCTTCCTGCAGCTGGAATTTGTGGGTCCTTGGTCTACAAGCCCTCAAAGACCCCCTCAAACACACCCAGCAGGAAGGCAGAAGAGTCCCCAAATCAGTTCTCCTCCTCTCCCCAGACCCACAGCCGTCCCCAGCCACCGACCGCTCCATTCCAGCTCGGGGCACAGTTCAAGCAAACAACTTCAACAGCGGCTAGGGCTCCCCGCCCTTTTGGGGGCGTGGCCTGAAGGGGAAGGGGGGCATGGCGCGCCCTTCTAACTCAAGGAGGCGTGAACGATGCGGTTCCGCTCTCTGATTGGACGAAGAGCGAGCTGGCCAGGCCAGTGGGCTTCGCGGGATCTGTGCGGCGTTACCATTAGGTGCAACTGGGGCCCCGCCAGCCAATGGATGTTGCAGCGTGGACGGTGCTGTGCTCTGATTGGGTCTAGACTGAGTAGGCGCGGTATGTTGTAGTGGGCCCGCTGTCCAATGGGCGTGTGGCAGCGTGAGGGAACCTTGGCGCGGCGGTTGTTTTCCCTTTTTGCGGAGCGCTTAGGTGCGGCATCCATGAGCTCGGCTGCTCCCTCCTCCCGGGACTATGGCGCTGCCCTATAGTTGACGTTTGTTTCTCACCCCTCTCACCTTCTTCTGTTTCTTTTCCTCCCTCCCTCTCCACCACGTCCCGGGTCGGACGAGCGGTCGCTCCGGGACCCCCTGTCCTCTCCGTCTCCCCCCATAGGAACAGGCTGTAAGGGACGCGCGGGCAGCTTGGTGCCGCACCATGAACATCATCATCGGCATCGGCGGGTGAGAGCCGGGGGATGGGGGACTTCGGGCGTGGGTAGGGAAATCGCTGGGTGGGCGGCCGCCCGGGAGTGAAGGCTCGTAGGGAGCCCCCTGGTGACGCCTTCCTCCCGCCTGTGGTCTGGTGCAGCTGCCTGGGTGAGGTTGCGAGGTCCGCGCACGGGGCTGGGGTTGGTGGTGGTGCCCGTGGAGCCCAGTGCCGTCTAACGTTCCCTGTCCTGCCCTAGGGTCACCAATGGAGGCAAGACCACGCTGACCCACAAGCTCATGCAGGCCCTGCCCAACTGCAGCGTGGTGCATCAGGATGACTTCTTCAAGGTGAGTGGCCCGCGAGGGAGCCTGTACGTGAGGTGACCCAGGACTCCTGGGCGCCATGCTCCGCTTCCCGCTCATGGCCAAAGTTGTTTGTCACTGGCGCACCTTGTTCTGCTGGCAGGGGGCTGGGTGGGCTGGGGCCAGCTGTGTGGCTGGTGGATAAGCTCCTGGGCAGTGTCCTGATGACTTTCCACTTTCCTGGAGCACTCCACGCTAGTGGGAAGATAAAGGAGTCAACTGCTTTATCGCAGTCTTGTTACTGCTTCTTATCTTGCAACAAACAAACCCCGTGGTGGGTTAAGGCACTCACTGTTAAGATATAGATATTCAGGCCTGTCTGTAAAGGCCTATGCTTTAAGAATTTAGGTGTATTATCACTTAGTTAGCTATAGAGTTATAAAAAAGAATCAAAATTACTGCCTGCCAGTGTAAGGGTCTTCTCTATCTGTGACAGTCTGAGGCCTTGTTCTTAGGCTAAGCCTTTGGATAAACAGCAAAGGCAGCAATAAGCTGGGAAGTGTATGGTCACATCCTCACATTCCAAACTAGTCACATTGAAATAAGGTGCTATTGGGCTGTTAGGAATACAATCCTGTCCTGATATTCCTATCCCCTCCAGAGAAACAGAAGAGCCTAGAAGATGTAAAAGGAAACTTAGTTTGATAGCATCCTGTCTGGCAAGAACTCACTTATCGATAGCTGGGATGTGAAATCCTCATTTTTGTATTGTTCTATCACTGTAGTCTTCACTTCCCTATTGTTTGTCTATATAATCTCTATCTGGTTCTGTGATTGTTTCTGTCTGCTGCCTAATTAATTTTGTTGGGTGTAAACCAGTTAAGGTGGTGGGATATAATTGGTTAAATAACCATGTTACAATATGTTTGGTTAGTTAAATTTCAGTAAAATGGTTGGTTAAGGTATAGCTAAGCAGAACTCAAGTTTTATTATATAGGCTGCAGTCAATCAGGAAGTAAGAGGGGAATGGGGGAATTGAAATCATGTTTCGCTAAGGGGGGGAATGCGAACAGGGACATAGGCAAGGCTCTGCGGTGTCGGAGCTGGGAAGGAGGACACTGAGGAAGGACACTGGAATCGTGCTTGCTGAAAGTTCACCCCAATAAACATTGAATTGTTTGCACCTTTGGACATTGTTGCTCTCTGTTCATGCAAGAAGGACCAGGGAAGTGAGAGGGTGAAGGAATAAGTCTCCTAACACTCATATGCAAAGGGATGTTCTCCAGTGAAGTTCAGATCTTTAATCTTGCTTTAAAATGAATATTGAGCTTTGCAGTAGCCGGTCAGATTAAAGCTGTTTTCTTTATCACTGTTTCAGCCCCAGGACGACATAGAAGTTGAGGATGGATTTAAACAGTATGATGGTAAGGCCCTGCTTATTGAACCATCCATGCAGAAATTGTAACTCTTAACATGATCTCTGTCTCTATGGTGTTCATGTTGCTTTTCTTCTGGTGACTCTTCTGATAGTCATAGCACTTAATTACTTTTCTGGGCTTTTGTCTTAGTTATTAGTGCATTGGATATGGAAGCTATGATGAGTACCATCAATGCCTGGATGAAAAACCCAATTAAGTTTGAACGCTCACATGGCATCAATAACACCTTGGATGCCAAAATATTACAGTATTCAGAAGAGAGAGATGAAACAATCCATATTCTTATTGTAGAAGGCTTTCTTCTTTACACTTACAGGTAACTAAAGACTTACATATGTCAGATAACTAGTAATTCTGACTTGATATGTATTTTGTTTTCTCTTAGGTAAAGTTGCAGGAAGTCAAACTGTGATTCTTAAAACTAGAGTTGGGCAAATAACTGATTTTTCTGCTTGCCGGTAATTCTGAAAAATACAAAATTGGTTTGAAATCTAAAAATTGCAAAATAGTTGGCAAACTTTTAAAAAATCCATATTGGGTCAAACAAAACATCCTGTTTGTCCCAGAACATATTGTTTCAGGCATTTTAAAGGACTAGATTCATGAAATGGGTCAGGAGGAGGTGGATCCCCCTTATAAACTTTGGTCAAGTGATTAGGGAACTCACCTGGGATGTGGGAGGCAAGGTTCAATTCTCCCCTCTACCTGATGTGGAGAAGGGACTTAAACATTGGTCTCTCACATTGCAGGAGAGTTCTTGACCCTCAGGCTATAGGATATGCTGGTGGCAGGTTTCTCAATCGCTCCCTTTGAAACTGTTCCACTTCCTGTAAATGGTCATTGGAGCAGGGTTTTGAATGTTAGTCTCCCACATCCTTAGTGAATGCCACAGCCACCAAACTATGGGGTAATTCTCACTTTCCCTACCTCAATGACTAATTATTGTCATTATGAATGACAAGTACATTAATCATAACCACTAAGCTAAAGGTATAGAACATGCCTACCTCTTATGCAGTGGTTTTCATCAGATCTCAAAAGTGTTTCACCTTCTGTTTCATGTCACAATGCCCATGAGCTAGGGAAGTATTAGTCCTATTTTATAGATGGAACTGAGGCACAGAAAAGCTAAATGACTTGCCACTTGGGTCTCTCAAGTCTTAGGCTAGTGCCCTTAACACTGAACCACCCAGTCTTGCTCTGACCATTTTGTGAATTGCATTTAAGTCCTGTGAGGGAGGATTTTGGCCAAAACTCTGGCATATTATTGTTAAACTTGCAAATAGTTTCAGGTTGACTGAAACTGTGGTTTTTATTAATAAACCACATGTCTGGAAAAAGTTCACTTAAGCATATAAATTGTAAGTAAAGCTAATTTTTTAAAGCAGCACTTAAAATTATTGGAATTGTCATAGCGTTGTCAGACAGCCCATGCAGCTGGGTACCCTGCTGACACTTGCCAAGAAATCATGGGAAGGTGTAAAAATCTCCACTAATGCTCTTGCTAATGTTGCACCTTTAGTTCTTTATGCAGATCAAATAAAGTAGCTGTAAAATGTACAAAAACTAGAGAATTTCTTTTTCAGACCATTGATTGAGATATTCCACCATCGGTGCTTTCTTTCCATTCCATATGAAGAATGCAAAAGGAGGAGGAGGTAAGCTTTGATGTTTTTTCTTACATGAAGTAATCAATAAGGTAATCTGGTAATTACTACATTTTATTTATAAAGCTTTATTTCTTCAAGCAGCAGTAGAGGATGCTTGAGAGAGAGTCTTAAATTACTGGGTTAGTCATTTAGTTGCATGCTCCACGGTAGCTCAGAAGTTCCTGCAAGGTTCTAGAAATATGCTAGCTGGTATCAAACGCCACTATATAACTGAAATGGGCCCCAAAGCTCAAAGGATGAAAGATGCAAAAGAACCCGTTAGGTCTGAATTGTTTGGGGTATGGCTTTCTAGGCAATCTCTTGTCATCGTCTTCAGGATTTAAGAATTGCCTAAATGAGAAGAGTTTTCTTTAATGATATAATTGTCAGTCAGTACTCCGCTGTTTAATAGTAGACAGCTATCTTTTCCCTTCATTGCTTTACAGGAAACTAAGTTTTTGGGCCTTGTTTACATGTAGGATTTGACCACATTTCAGCCACTGGTATAGCAGTATTGGTGCAAGTTCCTGTAATAAGGCAAAGTACTCTTTGCACTGGTGGAGCTTACCCCTTCCTGAAAGCACGTTATGCTCCACTGGTGAAAACAGCTGCTTAGCCTACCTCTGCCACTTTTGAAGTTCAAAACATGAAAGTTTCTGGCCATAATTTAATGCGTGATGTCCAAAAGCTACAGCAATTCTTGATATGAACTAACATCATCTAAGTAAGGACAGTTGATGTAGAGTTCTGAGAATCTTAATCTGTCACTTCTGCAATTTGACATACCTGTCATATCACACTTCATTATTCTGTTGTGTCTTCAATCTTTTTTTTGCAGCTGATAACATATCAAGTTTAACAATTGAGAGAATAAACATCAAGATAACTAGTTTTGATTTGGTGGTGGGTAAAGAGATTGAGTGCACTGTATCTAGACTTCTTACCTTGTAACAAGAAATATTTATGTACTACTGTCTTTGTAATCTCTAGTTCAAGGAACTACACCGTACCAGATCCTCCTGGATTGTTTGATGGCCATGTCTGGCCCATGTATGTTAAACACAAGAAAATAATGGAAGATTTCCAAGTTGATGTGGGTAAGTATATTGGATGGTGGAAGCTCAAGACTAGTGTATAGGGAAGTTTGTTTCTACTGTCTGCTGTGGGAGAAGGAGTACAATTAAAACAACTTAATTCAGTCAGTAGATTTGAACCAGTGCTACTTGTGACGTATGTAAGACAGTTAAACTTCTTTGGGATCTGTCTAGTTCCTGGCCTATATTTAAAAAAAAAAAAATCTAGAGATTTCATAGGATTGTAATTCTAGGATGATGTTGGGATGTTTTTGTCTTCATTCAGAAATGTCTCAATTTTAACACTTTTTTTTAAAAAATATTTAAGTTCAATTGGATGGAACAAAATCAAAGGAGGAGCTGTTTAATGAAGTTTATGAACAGATCCAGAACAAGATTGAGAAACTACTGCTTATGCAGGTAAAAAACAAACATCATGGTGAAGCATACCTCACTGCAATGGCAAACTGGCTTAATGTTTCTAAAATGAACAAGAGTGACTTTTTAAATACTACTTTCAGAAACTCAGTGATTAGTTGTACTCAGCGGAAGAGGGACTACAAACAAAGGAATGCAAAGCTGTTAATTGTGTACACTATTGTAAATAAGCCTCGTAAGTATGTATAATGTCAAACTCTGAAATTTCCTTCATTTTACAGAGATAGACAAGAAGCCGATGGATTCCTATGATCTAAAAAAGAAGCTTGTTGACCCTAACTTATTTATGCATACCATGGCAGTTGAGCTTCAGTTTCTGTTAGGATTTCCTTTTTCACTTCTTAAAATTGGACTTTGTTCAGCTTTCACTTGAAACTCCTAGAGTTAAATATGGCCTTGATTAAAGCATTTCCCTTTCATGAAGTCTCTGTAGCTTAGTTCTTGCTTAAAGTTTGAGACAAGCTTCCATATCTCAGATATAGAGAAAAGTAGTTGTCCTTGGAACGGGCCTGTATTTTAAATTTATATGCATTTATTTAGACTGACTTCTTGCATATGGTAGTACACTTGCCAGTAGGAAGTACAATGGTACTGCCATTGTCAATAAGTCCATACTCTAACTTACAGCTGTATCCTTTCCACTATTAACACTTCCCAATCAACACTGAAGGAAAAAGAGAGTACACTTGAGATTCTGTTGGTGAGCATGGAATGTGATAGAGGAATGTAAACCTGAAATTCTCACTGATTTAAAAAAAAAAAAAAAAAAGGTTTTTGGTGAAATGTAACTGAGTTGTGGGGTTACGGTAAATGGAGTGATTTTTTCCCCTAAAACTTCAAAGCATCTGCTATATTGGATTAAAGAATAGGACTGTTTTGAAAAGCAAAATTGGAAAAAATAAAGGGGAGTTCGTAATATATATTTTTGATCCTTATTATACAACCCTCCCCTCTAATTTGCTTACATGGGAATGTATTATAGGAGCAAAGACTAGCAGAATCTTAAAATGTAACTAGTTTGACATCTTTATCAAATTCTAGCATGAGCAGAAGTGACCAAATAGGTTAGCCATGGAAGGATTTAGGTTTAAGCAAAAACCATTTTCAGTGGCACAGGAACACCTAAAGTAAACAGGTAAAACAGACAGAGGGGATTGAAATTGATAATCTAAACCTACTACAATTTAATCTCCCACTGCAGACTTTTAAAGTAAATGTTAATTAACACTTGTTTAATATTATGGTATGCTTCCTTAGAGTAGTATATAGCCTACAGAAAGGTGTACTTTTTTCTGTGCTCTGACTCTCAATAAGTCCTATTTTTAAAAGAGTCTTAACTTGGGTCAAGACTCAGCTCTTACATCCCTAGATGCAAACTGTATCCGGTTCTGGCTGCCACCCTGTAAAAGATGTGGACAACTTGGAGAGAGTCCAGGGGAGGAGAACAAATATTAACAAAAAAACCTGGACATGGTGAAAAAAAGATGACTGGGGTGGGGGGGGGGACTTAACATATGCAAATATGTTAAGTTAAGAGAACTGATCAATTGTTCTGTCCTTTTAGGTATGACAAGTAGTAATGGGTTTAATCTGCAGCAAGGAAGATCTAGGTTAGATATTAGGAAAACACTTTATTGATAAGTTAAGCTCTGGAATGTGTTTCCACAGGAAGTTGTGGAATTCCCTAATTGGAAGGGTTTTGTTTTTAAAAACCCCAGTTTGGACAACTGTCATGGACGGCATAGGTTTATTTGGTCCTGACACTGTACAGAGGCTTGAACTTGATGACTTCTTGGTGTCCTGTCCATCTCTACTTTTCTATGAAACAGTATAGCCCCACATTCTTCCATTGAAGGTAAGAGCAAAATGTTAACATGACAGAAATGCACTCCTTTAGCGATACACGTTCATCTTCTACACTCTGCACATGTACAGTGTATTTTCCACAAGTAGTCTTCCTTATTTTGCCTTTGCTCTCCCCCCAATAGTTAGAGCTTCATTTTCATCTTTTGCACTAGTCCAAGTCAGGTTTAAATGGATTTGCCAAATACTGGTGTAAATGAGATCAGAATGTGGGTTCAAGTTCTTTAGATACATACTGCCTAGACTTTCCCCTTGAATCTCTCATGTTAGGGGGAACCATACTGACAAACACAAATGACCTCTTCCTGCTCAAGTACAGGGGTTATTTGTCTTTATTCTTAATCTGTAACTTGCTGCTTTTGTATGTCTTTGCTTTCAAGGCTTACTTTTACCTTGCTGACTATTACTACAACATTTTGTGTTGTGAACAAGTGGTGGAGAAAGTTAGCATCCCTCAGTTCTCTTCCTCCAATTTTATCCATTTCATAACTTTATCACCTCTGATCACACTTCCTAAAGGTGGAAGCTGCAGCTCTTGGCTGTCTCATTTCAGACTTCTTCGTATTAGCCTAACCTGACAACTGGAAATGAAGGATGCTCTACTGGTGAGGATGCTAAATGTGGGTATGTGGAGCTCCAATTCAAGTCTCTTCTCCATGACAGATTGTTGCTGGGCAAGTTACCTAATTATTGTTCCTTCCATCGAAGGACTATTGTGGGGCTCATTCCTGTCTAAGCACTAGCAATAGAATTCTGTCCTTATCTTCTAGGGTTGCAATTGCTGTTATTCTGGTCTTAGCTCTCCTTCCCTCGTATATAGTTTGTGTTTTTTTTTTTGTTTGTTTTTACCAAGACCTGCCAGTTGGGGCTGTTTTAAGAGAATTGATATACAATTGTCTTGCTATCACCAGTGCTTAATCCTTTATGCAGCAGTCATCTCATTTGCACTACCAGAAATTTTTTGGCCTCTTAAACTTTCCCTCCTCTGTTATATCTGAAACAAATCTTTTCTCCCCCATTCTCCACTTTACAGGCTGCCTGAACTGCAGGAAGTACAAGATTGTCTTTTATGGTCTTTGATCATTTTACCTCCACCTGGGCCTCTGTTCCTTCTTGCTTGCTTTGGATGTTTATTCATACTACTGCCTACCTCAGTGGTCTTCAGATCCCTCCTTAACATAGTTTAATCAGCCATCTGTTCTCCAAATTATTCCCCAATCTTCCCTTGTTTTAAATTAGTCACTTAAGGAATGTTAGTATTGTGTAAATTTAAAACACTTTGAGGGGCAGGGCCTGAGTTTGACACCACACCTTCAGTTTAGCAGTTGTCTATCCAGGGTAGCTTCTATCAACTACCATGTCAGATTAAGTCCAGTATTTCACAGTATGGGCCAGAACCTTAGTGATAGCGTGATATCTGATCTTCTTCCCAGCCATGGCTTTAGCAGACTTACAGCTGTGCTTGGCTCTGAAATTGCCATTGATCACTTCAGTCTATCAGCACATCATCACCTTCCAGCAGAATAGCCATCACTGCTGTCTTTCCTATGGAGTTTGACATTCTGAAGAGAAAGTTGTTCATACATGGTTCCCCCAAGGACAGCTATGGGGCAGATCAATGAAAGGGAGAGAGATTCCTTCCTGCTTAAACCTCCTGTGTTGGGTAGAGAAAAAGCAGCAACAGAGCCCCTGGCATGTATGGGGGGCAGGGGGGAAAGGAGGAATGCAAGAAGCCGCTGCTTTGTGCAATAAGTTTGACCTATAGACAACAGCATGCATGGCCCAGTTACAAGTACTTAAATTAAGGGAAGGCAACCATTTTAGTAATATACGAACCATGAATGCCATGAGCAACTAATGAGTAAAGGAAGTCTCTCATCCATCAGTATTGCACACATAGCTGAACTTCCCCTTTTCTGTCAGTTTAAGTCTGGCTCTAAACTTGTCTGAACTCCAATCAGGATGAACAGAGGCAGGTCTGTTCTGTTAGTACTCAAACCAGAACTTCCTCTAACATGATAGGAACTAGATCATGCTCATGGGTGCATGATAACTATTAAGCCACTTTGAATAAATTACCCTGTTTTTAGCTATGCTAGATAATGAGATCTAGTGTTTTGAACTGAAACAATTTAGATCACTAATCTGCATATGCAGACTAATGGATGTCTTACAACAGAAGTTTAAATGATACATTTAATATTGGAAAGTATATTGCAGTTGTGTAGCTCCCATTGTTTCCATGCTGACTAAGCGTATAAAGAAAGAAATCAGATGCAGTAGGCTTTAGTAAGTAAACTTATATAGGGTGGGATGTTATTAAAAGAGACAGTTATTTAGAGTTGGGTTAAGACTCACTCCTTTGTTACAATACTCTGGTATGGTACCTATCAGGAGAAGATAACTGCTATCATTTCAACCCTACTGTTCCACCATTAAGCACAATGACATTTTAGTAACAGGACATCTTACATTACTTTTGAATTCAAGGTTTAATTCTCACCAGAACAGGAAACCTGGCCTTTGATACAGCAAGTACAATATCCACAGAAGTACGAGCTCCTATTATTTGAGAGAACAAGTGTTTTAAAAATTGTTCCTTTTTAGTTCTGTCCAGTAAGCAAAATCTAAAGTTGATTGGATCATTACTTCAAACCAAGATGCAGCAGCTTTCTTATAGGAGCAGGACCTCCCCAGTAGCCCCTACAGGGTGGAAAAAAAAAGTTTTAGCAACTGTATACTATATAAATTAAGCCACCTTTTTCATTGTAACTGAGTAAACTTTACTATTGCTCCTACTACCACCACACCCCTTACAAATACAAGGCTTCAAATTCTCTTTCAGATATAGTTTCATGGGTTTTACTAGTAGATTGCAAATAGATGAGCAGGAAATTAAGGAGAGTTCTAAGAGCATAATGGGGTTTCAGTACTGGTAATGTTATCACTAGCACTGATTTGGAGAAAAAAAATTCTTGTGACTGCATAAAATGCCTAGGATGATCAGAAACAGTCTTGGTCTTTTAATGACATATTGAAGTCAGAATATTTAGTTTTGCTGGATGAGTCTGCCAAAGTAGTTCAGATGTGTTAGATCAGGGGTGGCCAACCTGAGCCTGAATTCACCAATGTACATTGCTGAAGAGCCACAGTAATGTCAGGGCCTTCTCTTCCCCTCACCAGCAGCCCCACTGATCAGCACCTCCCCTCCCTCTTGATCAGCCATTTTGTGGTGTGCAGGAGGCTTTGGGGAGGAGGGGAAGTGAGGGCACTGTAGGCCCAGAAGGGGTGGAGTGGGGGCAGGGCCTGTGGCAGAGCCAGTGGTTGAGCAGTGAGCACATACCCCCCTCCCCCCAGCACATTGGAAAGTTGGTGCCTGGAGCTCCAGTGCCAGAATCAGTGCCTTTACAAAGGAGTCCCATATTAACTTCTGAAGAGCCCCATGTGGCTCTGGAGCCACAGGTTGGCAACCCCTGTGTTAGATGGTGGTGACATGAAATGAAGCATTCTGATGAGCATAATCTGCTCATTTTAAACCACAGTACAACCTGCTGCATGGGTATTGTGTGCATTTTGAATGGATCACCTCAGGAGCCAAAGTTAGTTTGTATACATTGGGAGTACTTACTTTAGTAATCCATTCCAGTAAAGAAAAGGCATTACATCAGCTTTCATGTAGTACATGAGTAGTCTCTCCTTACTCTGGTCAATAGGAAATGTTTCCAGAGGCTGAGAATTGTAGTCAAATTCTGCTAGAATCACTCTATTGTAGCCTGTTACAATGGGACAGGAAGTGTATCCATCGTACTACAATGAAAGATCTCTTTTCATTATCATGTACATTTTGCACAAAAAGTGCTACAAGCAAGCTCTACCTGAATAAGGTTTATCCAAAAGCCATTTCAAAATGAATGTTGAGCTTGTGAAAGATTCCAGCATGAGTGCACTAGAAACTAGTTTCAAAATCATAACAAATGCAGCAATTCAAGTTTCTCTATAATGCTGTACCAAGAGGCCTCAACCCTTATCTAGAGCAGGAACCATTCAATTTTTTTGGCACTGCCAAAAAAAATGTAGTCAATAAATATCCTCACAACCACAAACATGCTGTTAACTACTTTTCCCTCCCTCACTACGAACTTGAGCTTCTATTCTCCCTCACACAGGCGGAGAAAATGTAATTGTGGCAAATTCAAAATGCATGAAGGAGGATATACTTTTCTAGTCCGATAGGTAGACAGACTGTTGAACTCATTGAGATCCAGATTTTAGCATGATTCAAAAAAACGAGATGGGACATTTATATTGATAACAAGAGTATCCAGAGAGATATGGCGAATGCTAACAAATCTCGGAAGGGATATTAAATCTCTTAGATTGAAATGAAGGCACAAGCCAATCTCTGTTTTGGGTTCTCGAGACAATTTGGTGGCCTCAGTCTGGCCACCAACTCTTGCTAGTGGCTGCTTTCATGCTGTTTTCCTAAAATTCCTAATTAGCTTTAGGAAAAACAGTTTATGGACATGTAAAAGTTCTACCTAGTAAGTGTGTGTTTCACTTTTTACACTAGACAAGTATAACTTCACAGCAGACTTACTGAGCCCCAGCAAGTCTGGTGACAAATTAAGACCTGGATGGAGGGGGAGAGATGGAGCCTGAAGCCACATGGCTGGGGGACAGAGGCCCATGCTGCACGTCTGGAGAACCGGTGCCTGGGGCTGAAGCCCAAAGCCTGAGCCCCACCATCTTGGGAAGGTGGGGAAACTCATCAGCTGTCTGCTTTTCCAGCAGTGTGCCCCAGCTGTATCCAGAGGGGGGACAGAGCCCAACCCCTGCTGGCAGCCCCAGCAACCAAACACCAAGGTGGTGCATACAGAAGCAACAGGGAGAGGAAGAGGCTGCTGCTTTGTTTGCCACCCCTCCCCCCCCAAAGAAAACCCCACACACCCCCGGAGGCTGTGGCCGCAAGAAAAGCCCTTGGTGGCCACATTTGAGAAACATGACTAAACTTGTCAGGGGCAGAGATTGTCTTTTCTGTGTTTGTACAGTATCCAGCACATGGACCCCTTTCTTTGGTTTGCCCTCAGGCACTACTCTAATAAGCAGAATAAATGACTATTAGACACCAGGATGAGACCTAATGTGGGAGGGGGAAGGAAGAAGCAGCTTAACTGCCGCCAACAGCGGGCATCTTACACCTTCCTTCGAAGCTGCTGCAGCTGGCCACTAAAGACTGACAAACCTCCCAAATGCAACAGGCATGTTTTTGACTTTGCCTAACATCAACATATAGCAACTTGTATATTTTATCAAATTTAAATCCTACCAAAACAGGGTATTCCATTGCTCACACTTCTCCCACAGGGAGCGAATAATAGAGCAAACAGATAATAGTTGTGTAGTCTATAAGCTATAAGTCTGTAGCTTAATGCAGTGTTTGTAGGCAATCATACATAGTCTTAAACTGCTTATCAGTGTAGTATAATAGAATTATTGGTCAGTTCAGACAGCTCTTTTGTTCATTCTTCCTACTTAGTGAGTCAGTAAAGCAACTGTATCATAGGTGGCTAGACTAGGCTTTCTGCACAGGGAGAAAATTTAAGCTTAACACATTGTCAGTTTCTTTTTAAAGGGTCTTTCTTACCCCTCCACCTCACTGCTATGCAGCTTGTTAGCCTTAAAACAAAAACAACCGCTCCCATATACCCCCCCCCCCACAAATTATGTGACTCTTGTATAAATACTAGCTAGTTTTAGTATCAAATAAGTCCCCTTAATTATTTTCAGTTTTCTTGGATTCTCCATAATCTTAAGTATCCTTTTCCCAGAAAGGCTTAACATAATATTGGTTTCAGAGTAACGGACAAGGTTTTGAAGTTACACTAAGATTTTTCCTTCAGTACCTTTCTCCTTTAGCAAGTCAACTTAAAAATTCAGGAGTGAAGAATTGTGTGACTGGATGGAGAAGAGAGTGGTACCCTGTCTGTTCTTCAGCACCTGTTACTGCTGATGGGGACAAATATAAACTAAACTAAGCTGCATATGAACAATTAAACTGCTGTATTTTAAGAGCACAAACACCTAAAATACAAGCAATACTCTACCTACTTTTATTATTAAAAACTGATGGAGGGTAATTCTAATAAGGCAATTTCTTAGAAACATTAAAATACCTTTTTAGTTGGCAATTGGCTCTTCATTACTGAAGAAATTGTTTTATCAAGCACTGCAGACTGGGCAGCTACGTAAGAGAGGAAAGTTAGTTACACAACTTTTGCTACATTGCAGCTGAAGCATTTTCCTGCTATAAATAGTATTTACACTACAATATGGTAACAATACAGTACATGGAAACTATTGTACAATTGTTTAGTAGAATGGGAATAATTCAGCTTTTTTAGGTTGTATATTCTCCAGTATAATAATCTAGTTGGACTTCTTCACGTTTAATAATTTTTTTCCTAGTTATTTCTACAACAGATAAGATATTGGTACATGTTAGCAAAAAGTGTGAACTTTTGGGGAAAAGGGAGGGGGAGTTCTAAATTCCAAAGTTCCATTTTGGAAGTTTCATACTAAAGTTCCAGCCGGCTGATCATATAAAACTATTGTATAATGTTAAAAAAGGAGCTGTGACAAAAGCTATGGCAACATTGCCTGTGATGGGTTAGTTCAATACACTACTTGTTTTAGGTGCACATTTTTCTTATACCAATAACTACAATTTTAGTAACCTTAATTGATTTAGTTATTGTATTTCCATATTCTATGGCCATAGTATTTAAAATTCAAATTTTAACAATGATAGGGATATGCCTAAAGTCCATTTTGTACAGTTCAAATGCAGTGACTGCAAGAACAGAACATGGGATCATTTGACTATGACAGTCTTAACACTCAGATAGCATATGCATATACTTTGAGATATAAAGAGTTGTATAACTGAAGGATAGAATAAGTGAATTAGTGTTATGTTCATTTTCCACAGCTTGTCACACTCCATCTCTGTGTCAGAGATAAATAAAAAAACCTCAGATCAGAGATGTGGGGTATGAGTGTTGAAACTGCATGTTAAGAACAGTTGAAACCTGCTATCTGTAGTCCATATTTTATGTTTTGGGAAACAGCATTGTTACTTTGCAAATAAACAAAAACTTTTTAATCACTACAAGCCAACTGTATTTTGTCAGAAGTTTCTCTTACCACAAGGGTTAAGTGTTTTCTGAAAGATTGTCCAGCTGGAATATGCAAGTGTAATTATTTAAAAAAATTTAACCATTAAAAAAAACAAGACGCTGAACTATACCTATAGCTGCAGCAGTTTTTGATGTTGGAAGGTTGGTGCAGTCTCCAATACCAAACACATTGGAGTATTTCTTGTGTTGCAGAGTTTCCTTATCTACGTCTAACCAGCCAGCTGCATCTGAAACAGGACTGTTCATGATTACATCAGGCGGTCCCATAGGTGGTGTGACATGAAGCATTTCATACTGGGCAGAGAAAGAAAGAAAGAGCTAGATGAATGGAATTCAGTGAAGACGATTAAAATTGATACCCTTATTATAGCAGGTCAGATCTGCATTGGGATGAGGGGAGAAGATTAAAGAGTGGGGGAGAAAAGGCTCTTTTGCCTTGTTATAGTCAAATGTAATGTTCAGCTTCTTAGTATTTTGAGTGTGTCCTTGCTACATGCTTTCAGATCGCTAGCCAGTTACTGATCCACTCCAGCTGCGGTATTCAAACAATTTTAGTCAGAGTGGAGCTTCTTTTGACCACTCAGCTACATCCACTGAGATTGCAGATCCTGCTCAGAGTTTTATGAGGGAAAGGACAATATTAACCTTTTAGCTGGGATAGCCCCTGTTTGTTTCCATGTTTGAAGTTACTCAGTTTTCTACATGCTAGGAGGTGGAGGGGAAATCTCAGTATTTCAGTTGACAGTAAATAGTGACGGCAAAAACAGAAGACGACCAAACTAAAGGCCTGAAAGCTTCTACCTTACTGACCTGATAAACCTCAGTCACTCCGGGTGTGTCCAAATTCTCAAATACAGCTTCTTGTTTGTCTGCTCGAACCTCGATGAGATTGTGTTTGTAGTTAACAGTAATATTCCTACCCTTTATTATCTCCAGCAATCTATCAGCATACTTCTGAACAGTAAAAATTGATCCAAGCGAAGTATTGAAGATGATGTTGGCTTTGGATCGTTTTCCTGTCTGGATAGAAAAATTAATTTAACAGTAACCAAAGTACAAAAGCAGTAGAACGGGATAGCAACACTACACTATTGTAAATGTATAACTAGCAGCTGTTTTGAATTTTCATATATTAATATGCAAACAGTTAAAATGTGGGTATTGGAGCCACACCATCTCAAGATTTGATCCTCTCAGCTATCTGATCAGAACATAAGAACAGCTGTACTGGGTCAGACCAAAGGTCCATCTAGTCCAGTATCCTGTCTGCCAACAGTGGCCCAACACCAGGTGCCCCAGAGGGAGTGAACCTAACAGCTAATGATCTAGTGATCTCTCTCCTGCCATCCATCTCCACCCTCTGACAAACAGAGGCGAGGGACACCATTCCTTACCCATCCTGGCCAATAACCATTAACAGACTTAACCTTCATGAATTTATCCAGTTTCTTTTAAACATGGTTATAGTCCTAGCCTTCACAACCTCCTCAGGCAAGGAGTTCCACAAGTTGACTGTGTGAAGAAGAACTTCCTTTTATTGGTTTTAAACCTGCTGCCCATTAATTTCATTTGGTGGCCCCTTGTATTATGGGAACAAGTAAATAACTTTTCCTTATTCACTTTCTCCACATCACTCATGATGTTATATACACTTCTCCTATCCCCCCCCAGTCTCCTCTTTTCCAAGCTGAAAAGTCCTCGCCTATAATCTCTCCTCATATAGGACCCATTCCAAACCCCTAATCATTGTTGCCCTTCTCTGAACCTTTTCTAATGCCAGTATCTCTTTTTTGAGATGAGATCATATACTGTCTTATTCACTATTCCGCTTTTAATGATTCCCAACATCCTGTTTGCTTTTTTGACTGCCACTGCACACTGTGTGGACATCTTCAGAGAATTATCCACAATGACTCCAAGATTTTTTTCCTGATTAGTTGTAGTTAAATTAACCCCCCCCATCATATTGTATGCATAGTTGGGGTTATTTTTTTCCCCCTCATGTACATTACTTTATATTTATCCACATGAAATTTCATTTGCCATTTTGTTGCCCAATCACTTAGTTTTGAGAGATTTTTTTTGAAGTTCTTCACAGTCTGCTTTGGTCTTAGCTGTCTTGAGCAGTTTAGTATCATCTGCAAACTTTGCAAACTCACTGTTTATCCCTTTCTCCAGATCATTTATGAATAAGTTGAATAGGATTGGTCTTAGGACTGACTCTTGGGGAACACCTCTGGTTACCCCTCTCCATTCTGAAAGTGTACTATTTATTCCTACCCTTTGTTCCCTGTCTTTTAACCAGTTCTCGATCCATGGAAGAACCTTCCCTGTTATCCCAAGACAGCTTAATTTACATAAGTGCCTTTGGTGAGGGACCTCAAAGATTTCCAGAAAGCTTATGTCCACTGGATCCCCCTTGTCCACATGTTTGTTGCCCCTTCGAAGAACCTTAACAGATTAGCAAGACACGATTTCCCTTTATAGAAACCATGTTGGCTTATGCCCAACAATTTATGTTCTTTTGTGTGTCTGACAATTTTATTCTTTACGACTATTTCAACTAATTTGCCCAGTACTGACATTAGACTTACCAGTCTGTAATTGCCAGGATCACCTCTAGAGCCCTTTTTAAATATTGGCGTTACATTAGCTATCATCTAGTCATTGGGTACAGAAGCCAATTTAAAGGACAGATTACAAACCATAGTTAATGGTTCTGCAACTTCACATCTGAGTTTTCAGAATTCTTGGGTGAATGCCATCTGGTCCTGGTGACTTGTTACTGTTAAGTTTATCAATTAATTCCAAAATCTCCTCTTGTGACACCTCAATCTGTGACAATTCCTCCGATTTGTCACCTACAAGAGCCGGTTCAGGTTTGGGAATCTCCCTAATATCCTCAGCCATGAAGACTGAACCAAAGCATCCATTTAGTTTCTCCGCAATTACTTTGTCTTTAAGTGCTTCTCTTGTATCTTGATTGTCCAGGGGCCTCACTGGTTGTTTAGCAGGCTTCCTGCTTCTGATGTACTTAAACATTGTTATCTTTTGAGATTTTGGCTAGCCATTCTTCAAACTCCTCTTTGCTTTTCTTATTAAATTTTTTACACTTAATTTGGTGGTGGTGATGCTCCTTTCTATTTACCTTACTAGGATTTTACTTCCACTTTTAAAAAGATGCCTTTTTAAACTCTCACTGCTTCTTTCACATGATTGTTAAGCCACGGTGGCTCTTTTTTGGGTTTTTTGTTTTACTGTGTTTTTTAATTTGGGGTATACATTTACGTTGGGCCTCTATTATGGTCTCTTTGAAAAGCATCCAGGGATTTCATTTTAGTCACTGTACCTTTTAGTATCTGTTTAACTAACTCCCTCATCTTTGCATAGTTCCCCTTTCTGAAATTAAATGCCACAGTGTTGGGCTGTTGAGATGTTCTTCCCACCACAGAGATGTTAAATATTATATTATGGTCACTATTTCCAAGCAGTCCTGTTATAGTTACCTCTTAGACCAGCTCCTGCACTCCACTCAGGACTAAATCGAGAGTTGCCTCTCCCCTTGTGGGTTCCCGTACCAGCTGCTCCAAGAAGCAGTCATTTAAAGTATCGAGAGATTTTGTCCTCAGGTGACATGTTCCCAGTCAATACTGGGATAACTGAAATCCCCCACTATTATTGAGTTCTTAACATTGATGGGATTTCATTGTCACTGTCCTGATCATGTGGTCAATAATAGATCCCTAAAGTTATATTCTTATTAGAGCATGAAGTTACTATCCACAGAGATTCTATTGAAGTAAAAATCTTAAGTGAATCCACGTGTTCATTTGATCCTACATTTTCTTCCACATATAGTGTCACTCTCCCCTCCCTGCACGACCTGTTCTGTCCTTCCAATATATTTTGTACCCCAGAATGATTGTATCCCATTGATTGTCCTCAGTCCGCAACCCATGTGCCAGGCAGGCAAGTCACATTATGGTTCTCCTGGTCATCATAAATCCAGCTATGTTTCTAATGATAGAATCTTCCATTACTAACACCTGCCTTTTTTTAGTGACTGGAGTTCCCTCCCCCAGAGGGGTAACCTCAGTGTGAGAGGATACCCTAACACCATCTGGAAGGAGGGTCCCAACTATGGGAAGGTAAGGTCAGCTCTTTGGGTGAGACCTCCCAGGAGGACATTGGAGCCATGTGAAGTGGGGTAGCAGTCATTTATTGGGTATCACTATTTGACTGAGTTCTACACAAGTGCCCTAGCACAGAATAAGGGAGCACAGCATTTTGGACGACATGCAAAATGGAGGATTTTAAATACTTGCCTATTAAAGGTCCCCTGGCATTATTAGCCTTAATGTCTTGGTGTAACATTCTGTCTACATCAGATAGGTGTTTGGCCAAGATTCACCTTGTACTTTCAATTGGGTACAGGCATTCTTTGCTTCACTTCCTAAGCTGTGTGGTGTGTATTTTTAATAGCTAGTGCATTTAAGTGGCTCCTGTCAGTGAGGTGTGTGTAGTATGCACACTGCTCTTGGAATTCCTTAGCATGGAAAGTGTTATATAGAACAGAGATTAAAACCGTGTATTTATATACCAAAGATTTTAAATATGGCAGACAAGATCCTGGTCCTGCAATAGCCCCTTTGATGCCACAAAGCTTACTTTACTAACCATCTGAGCATTCCCACAGCATGGGAAAGTCACCAGGTAGTTTAGAGCTGGCCAACTCTACACTACCCCTCCACCAACTTGGTGGAGTGGAAGGGGGCATGGTGACAGTGTTTCTTCACTCCATCTATTCCAGGCAATTAGAAGGCACCTCACTGGAGCCCATACTAGCCAGTGCAGTTTAGGGCAATCCTGACACTGCTCTAAGTTATGTTGGGGACTGAATTGGCTCTCTGCTAGGCAGAGAAACATGGAGCCGCAATGGTAGCTTAGAGCATCCTTTGTTCCTCAGCTGCACTAAGCCACAATGGTCTGTTTCATATTGACAGAAGCTCAGAAAAGTTTCTGTAAACCAATTACCTTATGAAGATTTAAGTCACATCTTTTTCACCTTAGGGTTTATTTTTGTCATAATTACAACATGATCCCCATAAAGTAAGTCTGATCTCTAGCGGTGGTAACAGGCACTAGTGGGGAATGTGATGAAAAATGTACCTTACTCAAGTAGGCCTCTGACAAGTACATGATTTTCTGAGGAGCCCCTCCACATTTCACCGGAGTGTTTGGAAAAGTGAAGATGGCATTTCCTTCCTTGAAGTCTTGCAAAGCTTTCCATGTTTTCTCTACCGTGTGGACTGAATAATTGGAACCTATTTTAGGATAATTAAAACCCTCAGGCAAACCTTTAATCTACAACAAAACAAGACAAGGCTTTTATTAAAACATAGGTAGAACAAATTGATGTAAAATCTTCCCTTATCTACAACAGATCATTTGGGAAACCAAAGTTTTAGTTGAAGGTAGAGCTATTTTCCACTGCACCCACAGACTGCTTAGTTTTTAAAAAGGGGCCTTGTCAGGGGGTGAATCCCCCAAAATAGTGTTGTGTGAAAATAAGCTGTACAAAGCAAAAGGTTCAGTATTAACGTTTCCATGATTTTTTTTTTTAGTTACACATGTGCATCAGGGTTTGCAGCACTGACACCTATGCCAAGATGACATGCATGTTCACTCTGATTTGCAATCAACTCCATGGGACCATTTGCAGTGTGCTAAATTGCACCCACACACAAATCCTTGCGGACAGGGGCCTACTCATACCTGTCTTGGGGGCTTTAATTTTAATCATGATTTTATTATTTTTAAACCCAAACAGTTTGAGATCTAGCTATAAACAAGTGGTGACTGGTTTTTCTACACTGCACTTTCCCTGGGTATTCATCATACTTGTCTTTATCAGGTTGTGCTATAGAAGAGCTAACAGCAAACACTGACAATCACCAAAAATACTGTGCAGTTTGGTTTCAATAGAACTAATCTCCGTAGGAGGTAGTTGACTTTAGATAAGCAACAAGCTGCTTCTCACCTCACAAGTGATGGTTCAAGTAATTGTTTCCACTGTGCCTCTAGAACTACCAGAGCTCCATAGAATATGATTTTCCCTTTTATCAGAAGCTACGTCACATGCTCACCCAGGCTTAGGACAACAGTCGACGCAGATCCCACATATGCCTCCCACCACAGTATCTAGGGGGCTTTAGGCTGCACTTGCCTGATACAATGTAATGAACTTTAAGAAAAAAAAAGTGGCACCGGAGAAAGTCATTGAGACAGATTTGTTACCAGCACCAGTGGAAGCTACTGTATCCTAACACTAGCACTTTCCCTAATGATCCACTATGGAAGGGCAGATTTAAGTTCCAGAATAGGCTCTATGGTGCTCTTCTACCCACCCCCCTGAATCAACAGAAACTGCCCCCCAAGATGCAATGAATCAATGTCTTGTGGAAGATTGTCAAGACCTCTCAAACATCTGGCCGGGACTAAGCAGTGTTGCAGGCAGCTGCACCATTTGCAAATCTCCTCTCCAGGCAGAAATTCTGCCAGTAGAGGTCTGAAGGCTAGGTGCTGCTGAGGGAAGCTAGGCTGCGATTCAAGCTTCTTTTCTATATTAAATCATTGGACCTCTTGAGATCCCTTACAGTTCTACATTTTTAGGATTTCTACAGTTTATTCAGCCAGCCAATCAAGAGTGATTTCTGTGTGTGATGAGATTTGTGGAGAAAACCTCTCTGTGGAAAGGCACAATGGATAATTAAGAGGACAGCTTTGCGATGTGATTAGAGGGGTCATTTATGCTGAATGGTTTGAGAATGGCCTCAAATTGGAGCCCCTACCATCCAGTAAAATTTAGAGCCTCTACAGACAGAAAGACAGACATGAATATTCATTCATTACTGTGAGAACTAGTAGACACACTATATACTGTATTGAAAAGCCACTAAAGTTAGAGGATCATAAATGTATATAGTGCAATTTCTATGCAATTAACACCAGTAAAAATGTATTTAGTTTAAAGCAAATACCTTTTCATAATGCAGCTGAAGCCCAAGGGCAATTATCAAATATTTGTAAGATATCTATAGTATAAAGAAAGAAAATGTTGTCATTTTAGACATAATGAACTTTGTTTAAATTAACCTTTTGAGGCAATCTGACAACTAACAATGAACACTAACTGTGAGATACTGTAAGCTATGGAAAGCTCACCAAGCCATGTATTATAAGCCATATGAGGTAAATGCTAAAATGTGGAATGATTAAAAATGCACCACTATGAAATAAACTAATACACTGAACATCCAAAACATTTACTCCAATGTTCAGCAAGGTAATTATTCCATATTTTGCAGTATCCAATTCAGCTGAAAACATGCTGGTACTTGCCACCTGGAGAGAAGAGCATCTATTGATCTGGAGGGTTGATGTCTTTGTTTAGAAAAGGAAAAAACAACCCACAGAAGCAATTATCGTCATACTATCAGTGTAACAAGTATTTTCAGTACATTTTCAGGACTTGTTGGATAGTGTAGATCATTTTCATGGCACCCATACAGGATGGGAAATTCATTTTGTATTTATGGGAGCCCTCTGGAGTGGGAAATCAGAAGTAATTTTTTCTGACACTATCTTAAGGTTCACGGATATCCATCATCACTGTTACCTTTTTGTCATCTGCTAAACGGATGCAGTTCTTGTCTGGATCCAACTCTGTAACTCTAGATTTGATCCATTGTACACCTGAAGGAATCACGCTGGCTGTCGGACGTCCAGAGGTTGCCAACTGTTTTGCACCAGCGCCAACTAGTGTCCACATGGGTTGATAATAATGTTTCTGAAAGAAAGAACTCACAGCTCCATGAATCAGTCTCCATTTCACAGCTGACAGGACTGCAGAGGTAGCTCACTGAGGCCCAGGAAAAGGGAAAGTAGGACAAAGTACCTCTGATGATCCCCTATAGTGATTGAGCTATTCACTGCCTTTGGAAGGAGTCTGGAGCAGAGAAGGGCTGGCTGTGATGCAGTGCATTAGGTATGTAGCCATGGAACCCAAGAAGATACTTCACTTCATAGAAGATAACTCTTCAATCAGGTCATGAAGTTCATAAACATCAGGGCAAGATTGAGAAGTTGCCCACCAATCTATTGGTTGCACAACCTAGCCCTAAGAGAACAAGTAAGGTGACCAAATGTCCCGATATTATCGGGCCCATTGTCTTATATAGCATACCTATTGTCTCCCAAGGCCTCCTCCCCCAACCCAATTTTCCACACTTGCCATCTGGTCACCTTAGGTGTGAGGCTTCTGGCTTCCTCTGAAGCAACAATGTTTTTTGATCATGTGAACCTTCACCTAGCATGTGTCACATTTTGTTCCTAATGAAAGAAGCTGTATAGACAGATGTGTACTTTGTAAATGTTGCCTCATGCACCATAGCTAAAGGCAGTTTATGGTGCATTACATGGTATTCTCCTGGTGGGAGACCTGCATGGATTTTAATTCTAAATTGCGTATCAGAGGGAAGGACTAAGAACGCACACAAACCAGCTTCTCAACTAAGGAAAGCTAGTACCTCGTTCTCTAAGTTTAAAAGGATTTTTACCTCATGTGGTTCAACAACAGCCACATTTTCAGCTCCCACTTTCCGCTTCATCCGAGCACTCATGGTGATTCCACCACTGCCCCCGCCAAGCACCAGCACTTCGTAGTGATTCTTAGCAGCACACCTGGATGCAGTGTGCAGTTGGGAATAGCCCATTTTCTGCACTCCCAGCTTAAGTACGTGTACAAAAGAACGGACACAGAAGCATGTGGACACCACTCCCATGCTTGACATCTTCAGTCAGTATGAATCTACAAGATAAGGAAAGGCACTGGTGACAACGAAAAGAAACGAGGGGCTGCATGTGCTGTGGGAATGAATTATAGTTGGTCAATAGTCAATTATGGCAAACTCTAGAATGCACTATGTTGTTTTAAATATTATAAGCTCAAACCAGAGCATGGAATAGGTGCTCACAGAATATACATTTTAATAACCAAATAAATAAAAAAAAAATCATACAAGCATTTTATTGTTCCTTACGTGCTGGGACTCTGCTCAGGCTTCACAAGCCATTACACTAGGAATTTCCATTTTTATGCTGCTTTCGGGATGTGTGTGTTGCTATCAACTCTTGCAGGAGAAATGAAAGACTCTTAGCTTGGGTATTGGCAATGAAGAAAGCAGAGGGAATTCAGCAGAATGACAATGTGGCCCTTATCTGTTTTAAGATCCTAAAACCCATTATGTATTTTTAAAAGATTCAGTTCCCTGTCTACAATCACTTTTAGCATCTAGGTCAACAAGTTATTGAGATGAATGTTACCAGATACCGTGCCCATCCACCCCCGAAATGATTAAAACAAATGTAAATCAGAATCATAAAAGGCAGTGTTCCAGTCTAAAGATATAGCAAGTTATAAAGCATTACCAAGATTTATCTGATCTTTTATTGCAGTTAACCCAATATCAACATGACTTTAAACGAGAAAAAAAGCCAACTATGAGAATTTTTTTTCTATAAGTGCAACACCCTTTGATATTTTGCATCTACTAAACACAGATGGGGGGGTGCCTTTTAAATAGTTTGATCAATCATTTATAACCACAATTTACCTTTTCTTTGCTCTGCATATTAGAATAGCAAAATGTTTCCTACTAAGCCATAAAGTTGGTGACAGCAGTGTTGCCAACTCTTACAATTTTAATCACAAGTCTCAATTTTTATTTATAAATATATCCCCAGCTCCTTATTTATTTAGCATGTGCATAGTTGTCTAGCCAAATGATGGCATATTCAGTGGCATGATGCAGTTCTAGGCCACCGCTGATTGGCTGCCGAGACCTTGCCCGGTCCGGAACCTGTTCAGCAGGGACCACTGATGACAGGGCAGGTCAAGACCAGGTGGGCAAACTGTGGGGTTGGTGACAAGGGACTGGTTGGGGATTATAACAGATATCCATTCCTTTTGCCAGAGAGGTTCTGCCCTAACATACTGATGTGGTGGATGAGACCATAATGGGTGACATGATGGCAAACATGCAGCTAGTGGTTTAAAAAGGTGATTGTCCAGCAGCAGGCTTGAGTTGGTGCATACTTTCTCCAGTAACTTGCCAGTGGCAGCCTCTCATCTGATATGAGGAGGAACAATATTGCTCAAAACTGGAAGCCATAGGAGTGGAGTCATATGCAGGGTGCCAGAGATGATATGCATGGTGGCATGTAACTATGTATCCACCAGTTCGCTGCATGACGATAGACTCCAAACAGGTGCACAATACTCTGCTGCCAAATACGAGGTGGCAAGAGCTGATGTCCACAAAGTTGGAGCATGAGCACCCAATGATGAATCTGCCAGTTTGCTAAGAAGATTATTGTGCATCTTAACTTTAGCAGCTATCTTCTTCAGGTGGGCATGTTAACTCACTGTGCAAGCTAAGATCACACCAAGATAAACCAGTTCTACTTCATGCTTCACTTTCTAATCATTCAGATAAACATTCAGTTCTCGAGTTGCGCTGGCGTGCTGAAGATGGAACAAACTGGAGACTGTTTTTATTACACTTGGCTGGAGGCACCAAATCTTACAGTAGTCAGCTAACTTTGTCATGTCCCAGTTTAAGGTGGCATCAAGTTCATGAAACATCCAGGCCTTGGTACTGCAACAGATGTCTGCGTAGATGAACTTTTGTGACTGTCATTAGCAGGTCATTGATGTAAAAGGTTGAACAGGGTTGGAGAAAGCACAGAGCCCTAGGGTAACCCATTGCTCTGTCATCTCCATGCACTCATCTTCTCCCCGATACGGGCTCTGAACTGCCTATTGTGGAGGAACAGTTCAATGACCCAAGGTAGCAGGACACGTGATACAGTATGGCACCTTTATGAGCAGGCCAGTGTATCGTACACTGCTGTTAGATCAATAAAAACAGCGCCTGTTTTCAAGTTTCTCTGGAAGCCATTTTCAACATGTGGCCAGCATGAGTACTTGGTCACATGTGCTACAGCCTCAGCGAAAGCTCCCGAAGTCATGTCATAAGATGAAAATCTCAGCATTTTTTCTTGTTTTAAAAGGGGGGCTGGGGAGCAGTAGGAGTATGTTTCTGGCCACTCAGTTGCAGAGAAAAGCTTGAAAATAAAAACCCCAAGGGCTCAAAACCCAGAAAGCAAATAGAAAAAAATATAATAATGTTGGGTTAATATTTCATTACTTTTAAATGCTTGGAATTGGCAATACTGATCCAGTCACAGTCTCAAGAGATAACACCGCGTGCTAATAGTTTTGAAACACAGAGATTCACTGATGTATTTGCCCTTGAAAATATCCTACTTTTTTGAAGGAAATTGAGATTTTCCCCATGGATAACAAAATCATCTCTCAGATTTTCAGTTAAAGTAGTGTAGATCTCGGTTTTGGATATTTCAGGGACTACATAGTTATGACTAGGTGGTATATTTTATGAGTCTGATTTGCAGAAGATTTTCAGGCCTCAGAGTGAGAATCACTGGAATAAACCCTACTGTCATTTTACAGGACTATTTCCTGTGGGTATGGCACAAATAGCAATTTTAAAAAGTGGACCAATGACCCAAGCAAGGGGGACAAGTTCTTTTAAGCCTTTAAAAATAAATGAATTTTACCTGGGAGTGGCAGTTCCTGTTCTCTCCAACTCACCAAGGAGGATTACAGGGAAAACAAGTTATATAAAACTTCCTGATGGGATTCCCAGTTAAACATAGTCTGTTTCTGAAACATCATCATGTACTCAGCATATTTAGACTGTTTTTTAAGATCCTTGTACACAAATAGTAGCTGTAGGTTTGCTGGATATATTTGTTAAGTGGTAACAATATATATATTTCCATCAATGACGTGCATGAGTGAGTGTGAGTGATCAGGGAAAAGACCAATTTATGTAAGGTGCTATGTAATGATAGCGTTATCCTCTACTTGGCTGAATGGAGTTTAGAAGGAAAAGCTAATCTCTACCTTTCTCCCCCATCCCCACTTTTTTTTGTAGCTCTATAAAAAGAAAAAAAAAAAGTGTTTTACTTTTAGTCACACGTCCTACTGGATTAAAATGTAATATTAACATCTTTTCATATTGTTGTAGACACCATAAATAGGAGAGGATTTCATAGGTATGTACTGTGTATTACCACGTGCAAATCTATTGCTACTATTTGTGATCAAGAGTCTAAAAAGATTTGAGTTTATGAATAAATGAATGTGGGAGAAATTCCACAAGGAACTGCAGAAACATAGACCCTGGCTAATAACACATCAACCCCAGTATTAGAACACTGGCAGAAACTAGTGGCTAATAACGAGACAGAGGAACGGCACAACACAAGAGACAGATGAAACTAAAACAATAGTCAGACTACTTAAAACCTACTGAGCTGGAAATTTACACTTCAGCAAACAGTAGTATGTCCTTTAGCCTGTGTGTTTTACAAAAAAATTGAAATAAGCTACTATAAACAAAATATTCAACTTTAAAATAGCTTTGCACAACACATCAAGAAAGCTACGATTTATGTACTCCACCAGAATTTAACCTGCACCTTCAAGAACACAGTATCTAAAATATTTATAAGTTAATTTCAAACTCAATTTTAGATAAAGCTACTCTATTTCTGCACCTTATAGTGCAAAACTGCCTAGTAAAAGAAACTAACTACTCATTGCTTTATACTTCTAGTTTTAAAGTAGCTGTCACTAAGAAAAATAAAGATCTATTTTAACAACGTTTTTAGTAAGGTTTTAGAATGTCTTTCCCGCCTTTTCTGTAGTTTTTCATTTTGCTGACATGTTCTGTGTCACCTACTCAAATACAGCATGTTTAGAACCATTACAAAATCTGGATTGTATACTAAAACTTCATTTCTGGTAAACTCTGCTACAGTTGTACTAACAAAAATGTTTAAACAGCATTGACAGGTGCTCCTGCAAATGTTTTTCTACAGACTTTTAGAAATCTCAAAACCGTAAATATTCCTTAAAGCTTAATTATGCTGCTGATGTACCATAATAAATTTGTTTCCCCTTGACAGTTTTGTATTTTGTTTCCCAATTTTATGATACAAAATTAAACAAGTGTAAGAGAAGCTAGTGCATGTGACTAATGGAAACAAGACATTTGTGTTTGCACTCCTTAAATAGCTACAGGCTTTTGGAATGCACTGACCCCCAGAAGACAGTAGAGCTCAGTGGATATGCTGAACTTCCATAAAAAAAAAAATGTTTGAAAGCCGCACAGGTGAGCTAAGATAATATAAATAATTGAACAGTCTTGAGAGGAGCAGAAAGGAGCAATTGGTCTATATTCATGATTTTAGTTACTGGGAAAAGAAGATCTTGACTATGAGAACTGGACTTTGTCATTAGAAAAGTTGCTCTTTGTTCTAAGGATTGCAGATTTCACAAGTACCATGGAGAAAAAGGGGTTTGTTACCAAATGGGCCTCCCCAAGGCTACAGTATGCCAACCCACATCTTTCCCAAACTGTTACATCCCAAGCTCTCCTAAAATTGCTCCAATTAAATGATCCCACTTCTAGCCACCCCAAAACATCTTAACATTAGGCCCATTCCTGCTGCCTGACAAGGTTTGCTATCAACACAACAGAAATGGAGGTAGCCTCTTAGTGCTGCAGCAATCAGTTTTCAGAGGAAACAGACTAAACAATCCTGCAAACGCTTATTGATGTAGAAACAACTTATTCATGAGTAATAAAAATACCTAGCCCTTCATCATAAGATCCCAAAGCTCTTCACAAAGAAGGTCAGTATTATTAGCCCCATTTTACAGATGGGGAAACGGAGGCAGAGATGCAGTGACTTTCTCAAGGTCACGCAGCAGACCAGCGGCAGACAGTGACCAGTCAGGAACAGAATCCAGCTCTTCTGAATCCTAGTCTACTGCTCTGTTCACTAAGCAACACTGTTCCAATTAAAATTATCAAGACCCCACTGGTGTGTGGCTTTTTCTTTGTTTATTTAAAGAACCCTGGCTTAGAAAAGCAGTGCTCTAATAACCCTTACAGTATGGTAGTCTCAGAACTACTCCCACCAACGTCATTCACAGGAGCAGAAGTTTACAGGATTGGGCCCTAACCGTTCTTCCTTCCATCGTTTTGCAAGGCAAAAGCGTGGCCTATGAAAGGTAAGCGGGGCAGAGGGCACAAATGCTATCTTAACAGTGAATCAAGGGACATTCACACTCGCATATCACTATCAGCTTATGCTAAACATTATGGCTGCCCCTTGCAGACATATGCAGCCATTTATTAAGTATTCTGAATATTGTATCTAGTACTCCACCACCACCCCATATGCACTAGCTAATCCACCAAAGAGCAAACAACAAGTCTGGTAATAATTCAGTTTCATGTAAACAGAGGTAGGTCCTTTAGGAAGGCAGCAAAGCAGTCCCTGGTATCAAAAAGGCCAAGAAATGCAAACTGTCAAGGCAATCTCGGGGACTGACAGCAGGCCATGGACCAGTTGTTGGAAAACCCTGCTAGGAGCCTGAACTGAGGACCGAGGAATATTTTACAGCAACAAACCGAACATACAGAATACAAAATGCAAAAAATCACCACATTTACAGAGTGGATAAATTTCACATCAACAGAGTGCATGGGCACAGTCTGTCACAACAGCTAACAAACACCATCACAGAACAAAAACTTCTTAAGCAAGCTGTGAAATCCAGAGAAATTCAGGGATGACTATACACCGGAAGAATTAGTACTTTATGCGGGGCAACCAAAGGTCAGTTTAAAAAAAAATAGAAGCACTAGCTTGATTCAGAAACAAAATGAGAAGATCTGCTGCACAATGAAGAGCCTGCTAGAAAAGAGTGCTGGCCCCTGATTAACACTGTTAGGGCAGAACCCGGATTCTACACTGCACACTCAGCTCATTACCGAATTGTACCTGACACACTCCTATTATCAACGTTCATTAATCTTGTGCATACTAAAACCTGCCTCTGTGTGAGAGTTCATCCTATAGCTGGAGTACTCAACCCTAGTCACGCATGTCACCACGAACATTTATGGGTGGTAGGCTGAAAGACCCAGCACCCGAAGGTTAAAGATGAACAACAGAGCTACTCTTCCTGTCCTGATAACTGACTTTTTTTTTAATTCACAAGCTGTGGGCCTGAATAGGAGTATTACACATTCAAAGTGCGTAAGTCTCACATCCACAACCTCCCAATGAGCCAACACACCAAGGTCTCTGTTAGGGTTGCCAAGTCTCCAGGAATGAAAGGTAAATCTTTAAATATTGTGCGATGTGATGAAACCTCCAGGAACAGATCCTACCAAAACTGCCAACCCTGGTCCCTGCCCCCCCAGGGCTGACAGTTATTTCACAATAAATTACCCCTCCCAGAGGCTGGGGAAAGGAGATACAATTCTGGCCAACGCTGCCTCTGACTCAGACTAGTTCTAATACCCCAGGCTGGGAGTCAAACGCTGCTGGCCGAGGCACTGCCCGAGGGGCACACGGGGCTCTGCACGCGGGACCTCTGCAGAGCCAGGCCTCCCCCGGGAGCCCGGGGCGCTCAAGGCAGAGCGGGGAGAGGCAGCCGGGGTGGCGCAGCCGCTTTCTCCCTCCAAAGTCAGGCGGCGAGGTCAACGGCTGCAGGGCTGGGCGAGGGGCCCCAGCGGGAAGGAGCCCGGAGCTCGGCAGCTCCAGTTTTCTCCCTGGGCAGCTGCCAGCGAGCGAGCCCTTCCCCTGGCTGCAGGCTTCCCCCGGGCAGCGTTAGCGGGCTCAGCCGGCAGAGCAGGGCAGGCAGTTCCCGCTAGCCCAGCGCGCACCCCTGCAGCCACCGCCCCGAGAGCTCCGCCAGCCCCAGGAGCGTTGTGCGCGCTCGCTCGGGACCACGTCCTGCAGCGCGGCCAGCGCCGGACACAGGTACCCATCAGCCCCTGGCTGAGCGGCGCGGCGCGGCGCTGCCCCCCCCGCGCACCCGGAACTCGCCTGCCTCTGGGGCCATAGATGCCAGTCCCAGCCACACGCCGCCGACGGACTCCTGCCTAGTTCGCCGCCGCTGCGGGCGGCGCTCGCCTTTTATTCTTGCGCAACAGGCGCGATCAGCTGGGAGGGGCGGGCCCGGATCTCCCGGGTGCGCGGAGGCATTTCAAAGCCAGGCAGCAGGCGCAGCGCTGCCTGCCAACGCTGCATGGGGTTGGGGGGACCGGAGTCCAACAGGCCCAGGCACCGAACCAGCGGGTCCACCTGGCTCAGCTCACAGGCCCTTGGCAGGGAGCGGGTAAGCGACCCCAAAGCCGGGAGAAGCCCGTGGGGGCTGGCAGCCGCAGCAGCTCTCCCGGTGCGGTGAGGGATTGCACCCCCGGCGTACGGAGCGGTTGTCAAGTGCTTTGGGGTCCGCGAGGGCAGGTGCGATAGCTGGAGGCAAGGCGTGTAATGCAGGGTGGTGGCGCAGAGCTGCAGCGCGAGCAACTGCCAGGGCCTTTGAACAACGTGCTGCCCAGTACCGCTGCATGCCGCCTCCTGCACGTGCTGTTGAGTAAAATACAACTGACCATCGCTGAAGGGGGGTTTGCTCTCGGGAGCAGATAGGAGTTATTCTCTCCCCCGCCCCTGTTTTCATAGCTTCCTTTTGCGCTTACACCCACACAGCTTTGAAAGGCTTCAGCGTCCACGTAAGGTGAAACTCGTTTCAGCTTTGGCGAGGTTATTCCCAGCTGGTGTATGGTTTAACCATCCAGGAAGCTCCTTTGTCCTGGAGCTGTTCTCTCCTCAGTCTTGCAGTGGCTCTGATCTTTAAATGAATCACCCCATGATGCCGTTTGGGAAAATACACGAGTTAAGCTTGATAAGAAGTGTCAAGAAACTACAGTCCTAAGGGAAAGCAAGATCTAAATTGTAATTAACCAGAATCCCTGTTAAGTTAAAAACTGTACTGTGAAGCTTTGGCCAGAGGGGAGGATGCATCTTGTAAGCTGATATTCCATTGTACTGAAGCCCATTATTGCCAGGCATGTCTCCATTTGAAAAAAGACGCCTTCTAAAATTGTAGGAAGCTCTTCTCTTCCCCTCTGCCCCATTGACTTGCTTCTGTATGCCTCTTTAGTGTCAAGACATTGGTGGTTATAATTTCATAATCAGTTATGTTTAACTGTATGGGCAAAAGGAAGCCAGAAAAGTTTAAGGGAGGCCTAATATGTAAGGAAGTGGTAATTCATCAGCTTGTGAGAGCAAAATACCCCTTAAGCAACCAACAGGCCCCAAGCTGATAGTCTATCTGTTGCCTCAGTATTGTTCTGACCTTCCCCTCTTGGTGCTAGGTTTTTCCATCTGTCTATAGTCTGTTCAACTGCTGCATTGAAGCCTAGAGATGAATAAGTCATGGCTGGGGAGAAATACAGCAAATGTAACGCTGAGGCAAGCCTCAACTGGTCAGAATTGTAAGAGATCATAGGGCTGTTCCAGTTTACTCATGCTACTGGGAGAGGGGTAGATTAAGAGCTGGAGGAGAAAAGTATGAAAAAAATGTCAAAATTCAGGGCTTTTAAAGAGGAGCCAGGCACATGTCCTGGTCATCTTTGGTTTATGCATATTTAGACACAGCTTTTGCTATAGGACATGAATAACATTTTCATCTCAGAACTGCATCTGGTACATAGGACTACTGCAGTTTATGTCATTCCCACATGGGCAGCCAGGGTTGAGTTTAATCCTTGAGGGGGCCATTTAGGGATCTGGGGCAAAAATCTGCCAGGGACAGTACTTGGTCCTGTTGTGAAGGCAGGGGACTGGACTTGATGAACTTTCAAAGTCCCTTCCAGTTCTATGAGATAGATATATCTCCATATTGTTCTGAGCTTTTTCTTGTAGTTTGTATCTTATTTTTGGTAACTTTGAGCTTCTACTTGTAGAAAAGAGGCTCCAGATGCATGTCACAGCTAATGGCTCAACCAGTTATCGCAAAGTTAAGCAAAACAGCGTACACCTCTTCTCATGAATGTTCTCTGCCAACTACAGAGGACGTCTGTGATTAGCTGTAACATTAAAGATTTTGGTTGATTTGCTGCAATTTTGCCTGCTTTATAAACCTATATGGTACAAAATTAGTAAATGGAATATTTTTTAGCAAAAATGAAAAGAAATAAACCCCAAGAAGCACATTTATATCAAGTTGCTATTAATTTTGATGGAATACAAGTTGCACTTGCAATTGACCATCCTTCTTGGTATTTCATATTTCTTTGATCTTTTGTAAGATTCTGGGGTTCTATTAAACCGTGGGACTACAATGTGTGAATTCCCATATGGAACCCTTATCCCTGAATAATCAATGTGCATTCCCTCAGGTACCTACTAGAACCAGAGCAAATTCTTGCAGGGCTTTTTGTTTTTTTAAGCACAATAAGCCCCTTTTTCCAGCTGATTGAACTATCCCTAGTTCTAGCCAGTGCATGACTCTTCTTGATCAGATCAATATAGTGCTTACAAAAGTATTGCTCACCCCCAGAAAATCAGAATGTGCAATCTCTTCTGCTTGCTGATACATTATCTGTTGCTCCCTTTTTAGTTAGTTTAAAATGAACATTTTTAGCGGCACAAGTTTCTAAGCCTCCCCTTGTGATAAATTCAAAAAAGAACATTTGACAGTTGTTTTTCTTAAATGGTTAAGTATCCTCTATCCTTAACTATTTGCGGTGGAATCACTGCACGTGTAAAATGAATGATTATTAAAGAATTTATCAATTATGCCTTCACTAATTTTACTCTTTTCATTAACAGACACTTGAGAAAAAGAGACAGGAAATGTTCACAAACACCCATCCTCTCCCTTAAATTAGGAATATAAGATGCCTGTGTCATCTTAAAGACACAATAATAAGTCTCAAAAGCTTGTCTCTTTCACCAACAGAACTTGTTCCAATAAAAGATATTATCTCACCCACCTTGTCACTGAAAAGGTAGCCATTCTCTGCCTTCTGGTCTGAAAGGACTGATCTTCAACTGTATTTATTGGGAAAAGACTTCATTTCCCCAATACAAAGATATTTTGAGAATTAAGTCTTTTATTCTGTGCCTCTCCTCCTATACCTGGGTGGGGGTTTCCCCATATTTTACTGTCTTAAACAAGTTTTTTAAAATTGTTCTGTTAATTATTCTGATTAGGCTGAGCATGAAGAAAACACTTACCTCTAGCAGTAAAGGGAAAGTCTTCCAGCGGCAAGTCAGTGCTGCCAGAAGTGTGTGGCAGTTGTAGTGTCTTAGCAGGATTAGTGTGCAGGCTGGAGAGGGAAGGACTGATGTATGTCTGGCCTTAACACACCGCTACATTGGGCACCTGATTGGCTGCAGTTGGACCACTCCCTCACAGAAACTGGTCCCCTGACTTAAGCTGCAAGTGAGGGCTAAGACTATGTTCATCATCCCTTTTCTGCCTTCCTAGGGAGTCCAGACCACACACCCCAAGGAGACTGACTGGCCTGATGTTTGTATTACCTTGTTCCATAGAAAAACTGGGTGAGGTCTGGGGAAAATGGGTTTCAGTTTAGTTATGAACAGATGGTAGGTTACATTTGCAGCCACCTGTTGCAAAGGTTGTTGGATCTGAGATGCTGCCCCATAGGAGTATGCAGTCTTTAAGAACAGGAGGCTCATTCATCCCACTACCTTCTCAGGGACAGCTCAGGATCTGCACAGCTGAATATCTCTCAGCAACATGTGCCTGTCCCTGTGGTACAATTTTTCTAACATAAATAGTTATAAATTGTGCCAGTCCATAATACAGAAGTGGGGGAGGAAAGTGTTATTTCCCATTCCTAAGTATGTCTACATGTGTATATGTCAGTCTAAGCTTAAATTGTGAGCTCTGGAAAGTGCCTAGCAGAAAGCAAGCACTACCATAAACAGATTACAACAACAGATGGAGATAGGCAATGGAGAAGAAAAGCAACTGTAAAGTCGTGTCTGATTTCTCAAGTCTTGTTTCTTTATGGAGAAATTTAAAATATACTTCTTCCTGGAGGCCTCTAAATTGCAGGAACTCCCCATCAAAAGGAGAACTAACAAAATAGACAAATCAGCAAAATACACAAAATATAGTAACAAATATGTTCCCAAGCAGGTACCAATGTCATTCTCCATCCACTTTTGAAGCTTAGGAGGGCAACAGACATGGGTGAGCAGTTAAATTTCTCCATGCAGGTATGAAAGATCATGTGAGGTGTATTTTATTTGTAGTTATATTTCCTACATTTGTCGCTAGACTCAGGAGCAATTACAGAGATTGCCAGTAGTAAAACCACCATATCTGTCTCAAGTGTGAGTCATTTCCTTAATTTAAATCTCTTAAGCATTTAGACTTTGACTGGAATTTCTTCTGTGTGAGCCACCCTCTTCCCACCATAAAACAGAACTTGCACTCTAAACTGCACTTTAAAAATACTGAAAAATCATTCATGTCCAACAGCTACTATAAAAAAAGATGAACTAAGACATCTCTTTCCTACACCATCTATAAATCATTTTAACCTGCAATTATAAAGCAGAAATCAACAAATCAAACATCCAAAAAAAACCAAACCACCTTACAAGGAAAAACAGGCCCAGAATCTGTCTCTCTTTAAAACACTTATTCACGCATATTTAGTAACTGAAGAGTAACCTGATCAGAAATCATTTCCTTTCACCTCTAACCATGTGGTCCACATTATACAGTATGTGAAATGTCATATCACACAAAAGTAATGAACTAACAACAAACCTCAGATCAACTAATCTATTAAAATTTCATTGATAAAACAACTTTTGCACAATTTTAAACTATTACTGGGCTTTTCAGAATATCTGATGCTCATTAACTAGAGATTATTGTAACACACACAAAGAAATCAGAACTTGGTTTAAGATTAAGTACTGCTTTAGTGGGTTTTAAAATTTCTTGTCTCATATTTCATTAATAGCCTGCAGTATAGGCCTGCTCGTGTTACCACTTAAATCCATATCAAAACTCCGACAGACTAAAATGAGATTAGGGTCAAGTCCAACATGGAATAATTTTGTTGATATTCAACTAACTTCTTTGAACATGTGATATCAACATCACATAAATACAAATGACTGATAATGCACTTACATGACTAGTAGTAAGAGGCAGTTGGTAATACAAGTGAACCCCTAAAATCTACAGTTATACCCTATCTGCCCACGTACTGGCCTGTGTGATGACTGTATTTGCTGAAAAACAATTGTAGCCATCACTTTCTTAAATGGAGACTGTGGTTATTATTCCATCAGCTGATGCTTATGGGTCGTCTGAGAAAAAGAGCTACTAAAATCTCAATAAAATCAATCATAATTAGGAAGGGTAAATGAGAGAGCATGGTAATCTCCAAACAACATATTTTAGATTTCACATTTACACATTGGGGTATTAGCTTCAAGTTGCTGGCATCCTAGCGCTCATGTAACAGTGCCTGTTGTACAGAAATGTATGGCTAGAAGAGACCTTGGGAGGTCATCTATTCTAGCCCCCTGTGATGAGGCAGGACCAAGTATATCTAGGACCCTCCACTGTAATCTATTTCAGTACTTAACTATCCTTAGAGTGAGGATTTTTTTCCCTGATATATAACCTACCTCTGCTTGCTGCAGATTAAGTCCATTACTTCTTGTCCTGCCTTCTGTGGAATGGAGAACAACTGATCACCATCCTCTTTATTAACAGCCTTTAACATACTTGAAGACTTATCATGTCTCCCCTCAGTCATCTTTTCTCAAAACTAAACATGCCTGGGTTTGTTTGGTTTTTAACCTTTCCTCAAAGGTCAGGTTTTCTAAAACTTGTATCATTTTTGTGGCTCTCCTCTGGACTTTCTCTGATATGTCCACATCTTTCCTAAAGTGTGGTGCCTGGAACTGGACACAGGACTCCAGGCCAAATCCTGGAGACTTTTCCCCAGGCCATGTCCTTTAGACTGCCAAATCATGGAAACTTCCACTGACTCTCTCCAATTTGTCCACTGTGTGGTGCTCAGAACTGGAAACAGTACTCCAGCTGAGGCCTCACCAGTGCTGACTAGAGGGGGACAATTATCTCCCATGGCTTACATACAACATTCCTATTAATAACATCCCCTTCCCCTGAATATTAGCCTTTCTTGCAACTGCATCATTGCCTCCTAGCCAATTTGTGATCCACCCAAATCCTTTCCAGCAGTACTTCTGCCTTGCCAGGTACTCCACATTTGTGCATTTGATTTTTCCATCCTAAGTTCAGTATTTAGGAAGGGACTTGGACCCAGGGTCTCCCACCAGGCAGGGAGTGCCCTAACCATTGGACTAGCAAATCAGTCTTGCTCTCCAACTCAATGGCTATTTAAGTATTTCTAATAATTGGAAATATACCTATCTCCTAGAACTGGAAGGGACCTTGAAAGGTTATTGAGTCCAGCCCCCTGCCTTCAGTAGCAGAACCAAGTACTGATTTTTGCCCCAGATCCCTAAGTGGCCCCCTCAAGAATTGAACTCACAACCCTGGGTTTAGCAGGTCAATGCTCAAACCACTGAGCTATCTGTCCCCCCACCCACACTGAAACAGTCATTGGGCCAGAAAGCAAGACTGATTTGGTCTGACTTACTCTCTTGATAAGAGGGAAACTCCAGTTCATATCCTTTCTCCCCTTCTCACAGGGAAGTGGAAATTGAACCTGGGTCTCCCTCATCCCAGGCAAGTGCTATGATCACTAGGCTAAAAGTTATAAGGTGGACAGTGCCTTCTCCTCCTCTTCCACCAGCTAGATTTTGAATGGACCCAATCTGGTAGACCACCCAGAACCTGTCTACCAACCTGGGCCCTGCCCACAATTTAGGCAGCTGAATGCCTTTCTTCCCCTAGTTCATGAATCACTGTAGGGCCCGGGCTTAGGCAGGAGATAGGTGTTGATGATGTACTGGTTAGGCAAGTAGAGTACAGGCACACCACAGCCCTAAGTATATACCCTTCATGTCTCTCTACATGCCCAAGCAGTACCTCCCCCATCCACACTGCTATTTTTAGCAGTGAAACATCCCTGCTGCCAGAGCCTTTCCCTTACTGCAGTGAAAGACTCCAGCCACTAGGAAAGGCTCTGGGTGGGAGGGAGGAAGGTGGCAAAGGCTCTGGCAGATTCCTGCCACCTCCTGCCTGCCAGAGCCTATCACTGCAGCATATAGCTACACACTGCAGTGTGGCTGCAGGCTGCTTTTCACTGGGGAAATGTAGTCACGTATACCCTACATGCTGCCAAAAGTGTAGACAGAGCCTTAGGTGCCTGCGCGTCTCTGTAGATCTGCGCCAAGAAATTCAGACCAAATAGTGCCACAGAAGTCAGCTAAAGCTGGGAAGGAAAACCTGATAATGATGTTTGAGGCTTTAGCAGGAGTTTGTTCTAGAATCAATATATGAAACCCTTTGAAGAAACACTGCAAGAGGGAGCCAGAGTCAGGACAAAGGCAAACTGTCATGAGGGAGCTCTCACAGTAATGAGTACTAGTCATTTATAGCAAAAACATATTACTGAGGAATGACCTCATTATTGAACTGAGTGAATTAGTACATTTATGAATAACTTAGATACCAGCTTAGAAAGAGGAAACACCCAAGGAATGGTGCTTTATTATGGCTGATGTGTAAACAGCTTTTTCCAATTGCATGTACTGTAGGCAGGGGATCTGAGATTAGACCGTGACTATGAGTCTCACAAGTTTTTTGGATTGATAATGAGGTCTTATCTACACTAGAAAATTATGTCAACAGAACCATGGCACCGTACCAGAAAACAAACCTATTTTGGTAGAATGCACTCAGACTCTGCCCCTTGTGGCCACACAGCTCATGTTGCATCAGCAAAAGCACAGTGCATTGTGAGCAGGCATACCACTGCCTCCATGTTGCCTTTAAATATACTATTTGAGGGGAAAATGTTGCTGTGAATTATGTCAAATGTTTCTCTCTCTCTCTCTCTGTTATCTCTAACTCATCTGAAATAAGACCAGTGTAGCTCCCATCAGTTCTTCCTTTACAATCCCTTCTTGTCCATACCTGTCATTTTTCACCTCAAGTGTCACAGTCTTCCCCTCTCTGGCTTCCAAATTTCCCACCATCCAAAATGCTGCAGCACAAATTATCTAGCTCTCCCAACCTATTTACGGGCATCCTTTCTTTTTTGTTCCAAATTCAAACTCCTTTAGACTTTCAAAACTCTGTCCCTGCCTATATCTCAGTCTCCTCACCCTGTAGTATTCCCCCCAGCCTTCCAGTTACAGCTCTCTTTGGTTCTTATTCAGAAACTGGTTGTATTTGGGAGGGCCCCTGCTCCCTCATGGAACCTATTATTGGAGATGTTCTTAGTGTCTTTTACTCACTCACACCTTTATAGTTCCCCCCCCCCACACACACCACCCTATATGCCTAGAAAGCAAACAGCTTCATCAGTTTCCTTCAAATCCTTCATCAAAATGCATTTTCTTTCAGCTAGTTTCCACCACCCTCAATTGTCATCCGTCACTCATCCCAACTTGCCAGATAACAATGCTGGAAGTCAAAATTTACAAATTCAGTAATGGTATCACAATCTTATAATATTTGGTGTTTTCCATGAAACCTCAGCTCCTAAAGTCATGAAATTTTTAAAATGCTGAAAATTTTGCAAAAAGATGTTGAGCTCTGATAGTTGTAGAGGAAAACTTAAGAGTATAAACCTTAGATCAAAACCCAGAACCCCCCACACCCCATTATTTTTAAAATCTCATAATTTTTGCACATGCCTCATTCATGGTTTCTGAATATTTGAGATAGGCAAGACTGGGAAATTAGCAGGTTTATAAAAGTATTTATGGTTTCTTTTTGTTGCTTGGCTATTTTTGGCTAAGGGGATATTTTCAGGAATTATATATAATTACAGCTCTCTAGAGCCAAAGGCAGTTACTCTATTTTGATTTATGTAAAAATACAATACATGCATTTAGTTAAAGGAGCTGTACCAAAATAACCACTCACATAAGGGCTTTTCTTCCTTCCTCTTCTCTTGTCAACTCCCACCTTTTCTATTCTCTTCCTTGGTTTGGTGACATTATTTGCAGGATCAGGCTCTAAAATTAAACACTTACTACTAAACCGTTCTTACTGGCATGGATAGTCCCATTAGTTTATCTGATTACTCTCTCCCCTATGGTCTTGCATGCATACCGTTAGCCTCAAGTTCTGCAGAGATTTATTGATGTGCTTAATTTTACTCACTAAAGTCAATGAAACTACTCATATTAGTAAAATTAAGCACCTGAATAGATTTTTTGCCAGACCAGGGCCCTTGCTGTTGAATTTTAGAACGAACTTACAGAAGAAACAGCAATGGTAGGACATGAAGTACTACACATGCTCACTGTGTGGCAGTAAAGTCTGTTTACAGAAGCATTGTGAATTAAGTACCTTCTCAGACAGAAATTCTGAGCAGTTTTAAAAAAAATTATTTGCAACTTTGCAAACAAGTGCTACATTGATATCAAAGTTGTAATTAAGAGGAAACAAGTGAGAATAATTTACTTGAATTTTAAAAAAGCATCAGTTTCCCTTAATTATCTTTAAGGAAAGAAGCTGACAGGTAGGAGACAAAGTGCAAAGTCTAGTTGTGAATTACAAATTGATTAAGAAAGAAGAAATTGAGCTAAAAAAAGGAGAATAGTGGGGTACTCTAGAGATTGGTAAATAGGAGCAATGTTAAGGGAATGCTTTAAGTCTAACATTCGCTTCTGTGATGATAGTCTCTAAATGTATGGACTCCTCAGAAGATAATGGCTAAAGAGCAACTGAATAGCTGAATGAAGACATACACCTGATGTGCATTAGCAGCTTAAAAAGCAAATTGGATACTTGGGGAAAGTAATAAAATAAAAGCCTTGTATACACACAAGTTGCAACAATTTAACAGTATGTGTTTCTAAAAAGATAGTTAAATTGGTTACATCCCCCTAACATAGCAGGTTTACATTTATACCAATAAAAAGGTGTTTATCAATACAGATTATACCAAAACACACTCAATAGAAACAAGTAAATCAGTATAACTGCATAAACAATATGGGGTTGTATTGATTTAGAAATCAAAAGTTACAAATCAGTCCAACTTTGTGTTTAGACAATGTCCTTGACACATGCAATTATACATCTTCAGAGTGTTTCACAAATGTTAATCTCACAACAGGCTTGTGAGGTAGTCAAGTAGTACAATCCCCATTGATGCAATTGGGAAAAAGACACCCCAACACACACACACTTACGATAAGGATGATGGAAAAAACTAATCAGAATTTTACTTCCCTATAAAAAGAAACAGTTTCTTGCTCTAGCCAAGTAGAATTTCGCAAGGCTGAACTCTAGAAAAAACGGTTGAGTTGAATATTTCCTCTCTCTGTCATATTGATTTAACTGCAACAGGACAATTTGAAAAAGAAAACCCTGTCCATTAATAAAGAGATTTTACAGAAGTCTGGGCAAAAATTATTACATTCCCTGTGAAGATGCAATTTTGTGAGGCATAATTCTCTGCTCTACAGAATCTGAGTTACAGCTCTAGTATCTTATTTTTTTTTTAAATTTCTATGTAACCAGAGTTATATCAAATTCCACACTTTCCAAAGTTTCCATTTATCCTATTTACCCCACTATATCAGGGTTCTTTGTTTAAAAAAAAGTCTCAGCTGCTTATTTGCTGCTTTTTTTCTTTTTGGCAGTGGATGGATGTTGTCCAGTACATTTTCACTTTTCCGCTATCCAAGTGCAATTGAGGTTCTTCAATAAAGCACTGTCAAGTTAACTTTCTTCAACAGATGACATGTTAATCCAAAATGATATACCATGTAAATTGCTTACTCACTAATTTCAATGTTTGGATTTCTTTATTCTGCATAATAGTGAACAATCACAATTTTTAAAACAATTCTTCACTATTAGAAAGCTACCATAGCCTGAAACAATTTTTTTTCCCTTTCTACTAGAGAACAAAAATAAAAGTGTTTAGCAGAGGAAGTTAATTCTGATTTGCATGTGTGACTCATGCATCTAGTTTCCTACTATAAAAATAGTTCTTATTAAAGTATATTTTCAAAATCTAATTGTGCAATATATTTAATTACAAAATAAGAAAAAAAGAGGTTAATATTTAAAATTACTTAATTTATTACACTCTGTTCCAAAAGCAGATTTTAGCATTTTTGTACATATTTTTAGAAATGCATTAAAAAAACCCACACAGTATACATCAACAGTTCTCCTGCAAAGTCAACTAAAAAAAGAAATAAAAACACCGCCTGAATTTTTTTAATCTATTATTGCTATGAGTATCTCCTTAATTACTGCAACTGAAAAATTAAGAGAGTTTTGTCCCCTCACCTCCTCTGTTTACACTATGAATTGGATGGCACTTTACATATAGTTAGTTTTGCTATTTCCCTGTTTGAGAAGCTCATTCACATAAGAAAAAGGAAAACCATTTAAAAAAAAATATGAAAATTTAGTTGTAACATCATAAATATTGAGAAATTAGGGCAGGCATATGTAGCATTTGAAACTACTTTTAATTATTTTTAAAAACCAATTAGATTTCAAGTTGGCATCCCTTTAAATGTCTTGCCATCCATTTTTATAAATAGCTTACACAAAGTTTACACTTAATCTTACCTCCTGATAAGCATGTCAGCTCAGGTGACAACATTTATTTTACTAATATTGATTCAAAAGGTACAGATGTAAAATAACTACTTTGTCAGACTGCAGAAATGAAATACTTAAAAGCTTATCTAGACTGTTAAACAGTGTATATATTCATCTGAACAGGAGGCTGTACCAAATTCTATAAGAAAACAGCTAGACATTCAGAGAATGTTGTAGGTAAGCCCCACCCCACATTTACTTAAGTGCATCCCAGATACAATCTTTCAGTACTAGTTGTCATCAGCACTGGTGAAAAAATTTAACCAAGTGAAGCAGATTCTCTTATTTAAGTTAAAACTGGGTCAATTGCATGAAATATCACACTGCAAGAATTTTTCCTGAAGATGTAAATAAATTTAAAATAGTGTCTATTACATAGAAAGCAATGAAATTTACAGCTTTTGAATCCTTTGAGATCTGTTTAACAATACAATTGACTTGGCTTCATAGTCTCCCTCTCTAACTCGTGCCCGAGTTTCAATTACTTTGGCCTGAATCACGGCCATCCAAGAAAGCATTTATCCAAGCACAAGGGCTGGCAGTTCCATTATAGGATCACTCTTGTACCATGCATGCATTAGTTATGCTAATCTTAATTTAACACATTTTTCACATTCATCCTGTCAGGCTTGGGGAATAGTCAGAAGTGATCATCTCAAATCATGTAGTTATAAGATCCAAGGAAGATTGCTAAAATAAAGGGAGTCTTCACCCAAATGAACTGGGCCCATCAGCCTAAGTGTGTGGAGGGAGTGGGGGGAGGAGGGAAGAAAGGAGGAAAGAATCCCAACATAAGGAGTTCATTTGTATTTCTCACACATGATCAGTAATATCATATGGCTTTGACACTCAGTTATATAGCAACTGGGGGAGAGAGATCCACTATACCTAACTGGCACAGAAGGCTGATATTTGTGACTTGTGGACTCAACAAGATAAAGACATCTGAATTGAAGCAACCTCAGAGCTGCGGATGTCCATGGATCGTAACTGAACTCCCAAACTGCACCAACCACATTCAACATTTTGTCTGAAAGAATACACAGCCTATTATTTCTTAGCTAATATTTCAAACACCAGAAAAAACAAATGGAAAATGAATAGATATGTAATTAAAATTATGACATTTAAATTCCCCTGCATATATCAAAATTAAATTTACATTATGATTAATATCAAACAGCATAGCATTAGAAAAGAAGGCCTCCTAAATGGCTGAAATGGAAAAGTAGCAATTTACCAACTGGTTCTTAGCATTCTGGAGTTTATAATACTGTACAAGAGACTCTTTTCCCAGTAACAACTTTAGTTCACCAGTATAACAGAGTCTGCCTTAACAAGTCCAGAGAATTTAAAAATAATTAATTTGGACAAGTTGATGTATGCTCAGCTTTCATGTCCTTCTAGCTGGTTTTGCTGTTAACTGTTTCTCTCTTTCAAGTTCCTTCTCACGTTGCTGTTCTCGTTCTAGTTCTTCTTTCTGCCTCTTCTGCTGCAGTTTGAGTGCTCTTTTCTGAACCAGAAAAAAAAAAAATTAATCAGAAGCTCTGTGGTTTTTGGAATCTAACTTAAATGCAAGACACATGCACGCATGACTGAGATCTTGCCAAAACCCTCTCAGGCCCTCTTAATCCAGAGGACCCCTCCCTCTTTCTTACTATCTCCTTTCCCTGCCCTTTACCCCAGGCTCTGCATCGTGATGATCTATTTTGGAGAGGGACGAATTGGATTCCTCCAAATCCCACTATCACTGCTCTTTAAGAACACCAGGGGAGGATATACTATGCAAGTTGTTGCCTCCACAGAGGACTTAATTTTTTGTTGGCCAAGGACTAAGGGACCAAATTTAACAGCTGAATGAAGTCAAACATGCTATACACAGCAGCCCACCAGGTTGGTAGAAGTTATGCCATTTTTGGTGTTATACTAAAGGATGGAGAGGCAGAAGAAATTCTCAGCCTCAGCTTTCAGACAGAATCTAGCTTTTCTTAATAGTTCAAAATCACCAGTGATGCTAGCGTACAAATATATTTTAACATAAGAAAATTTAAGTGAAGGTTAAAAACAGCCATGGTTGGTTTCAATACCATTAGAAATACGGGGAAAATAAGTTTACACAAAGAAAGGGGATATAAAGAACCAGGTTTTTCTTACAAATTCCTAACATATTAAAAATACTGATTAAGAGTATATGACAGTATGTTGTTAAAATTCTACATTGACAGATAGCTGAAACGAGGAAGCAAAACTCACTCCACTCACTTTTAACTTTGATGTCTTTTCATGGAGCATCATCATCTCTTTTCTAATATTCACTAGCTTGCTGTGGTAATGTTTAGCTTCTGAAAACTTTAAACACACAAGACAGTTGAATGGTAAGATTCAGTGGATCAAAATGTTTCTTAGTCTGGAGTATAAAGCTATGCCCTAAAACAGCAACTTCAAAAACCAGCTGAAGACCAGTCAGTCTGAGACTGGCTTGAATATTTTAGGGTCTTAATTCTATACACTTAAAACAATTTTAATAAAACTAATGTATCAAAAGGTACAAATTCTTATATCTTAATGAATATTTAAATAATTATAGTAAAGCATTTTATCACTTGTACGCTCATTAGTTTTCAGTTTTATATCCCAATGTGGCTGAAGCTTAGCAAGCGCTAGGAGTAAAATTCAAGCTCTTATATGGTTCCACACTTCATTCTCAAGCCTACCTTATAATTTCCTAAAGTTCTTACAAAGTTGGCTTCATATGTCACAACTGCATATGCAATTTCTGTAAGACACTGTCATTTGCCTTAAACTATGGCAATCATGAAGTACAGCTGTGAATTTTTGTTGTTGTTAGAATATTACCTCAAGTTACCACTAAAACTCAAACTCAAAAAATATGCAACTAAATCAAAGGACTAAATGCTGGTCCCTGTGCACAGCCTGAGTAAATGTACAGGAGTGAACCAGAATCCTTCCACCAACCTGCGGGGAAGGACACAGAGTACCATGGGTACCCAATGGCTGCTCCTGGAGCCTCAGTAGCATATGCAATCTTTATGCACTGATTTTGGCTTCTAGATTTATATAGGTGGACCCACTGTCTATGCCTGCTAATCCCTCATCTGCAGGTCAGTAAGGGTATGTTTACTTTGCAATAAAAGACCCATGGCAGGGCCGCAGCTGGCTTGGGTCAGATGACTTGGGCTCACAGGGCTTGGCCTGGTGGCTATAAAACTGCAGTGTAGACACTTGGTCTCGGCCTGGAGCCTGGGCTCTGAGACCCAGTGAGGGGGCAGGGTCTCAGAGCCCAGGCTCCAGGCCAACCCTCAAAGTCTACACTTCAATTTTATAGCTTCACACCCCAAGCGCTGCAAGCCCACATCAGCTGACCCAGACCAGAAGTTGCCATGTTGCATGTTTTTCATTGCAGTGTATACATACCTGTACAGAGTTGAGCAGTCCTTCATGCTCTCCTCTTTCCATTTAACAGAATCAAGTTGGTTCTGTTGTATTTTCCAATTTACAACAAACAGAGTTATTGATGTAATGATTATTAGTAGTCTATTTATAACATTTTCTCAGGGGATGAAAAACAATACATGTACATATACAAATTTTTGTTAAAACATAGGAAAAAACTGATAATAGAATACACTTACCAAAGCATTGATATCAAGAATGGAATTACATTCTCTGAATTTTGAAATTTCTTGCTCTAATGTGTCTAGTAACACTACTTGATTCTGCCTGAAACAAAAATACAAAGACTTTAAGACACACATAAGAAGTCAGATTAAATAGACTATGTTGGATTGGTTAAAGAGTACTCACAATTTTGAGTTTTGCTACTGTTCTCTTCACTGAAATCTTAACATACAGATTGTTAATGAGGATATAATGCCAGAAATAAGTTGTATAAAAATCAACATTCCAAGATAATTTTTTCAGATTAACTATTTCTTTTGTACTAAATAGATTTTTCCCCCATATTAATAGATGAGGAATAATCAGGAAACCTACAGAATTAGATAAAGGAACTGAGTCTTTGCAGATTTTTTTTAAAAAACTGACATTTAAATGAATTATAATTAAACAGTTATAAAAGACTCTGCTATCTCTCTTCTTGCTACTAAAATGTTCTTTAAAAGCAGCAAAGAGTCCTGTGGCACCTTAGAGACTAACATGTATTGGAGCATGAGCTTTCGTGGGTGAATACCCACTTTGTCGGATGCATGAAATGTTCTTGTGCACTATTTGGAAAATTCTAAGCACAGCAAAGACATTTGCTGGAAATCCCAACAGTGTCTTAGAGCAAAGCACAAAGAGAAGACCCTTATAAATGTTAAGCAACGAAACAAAAGAGCGTAAGCTAATTAAAAGTAGAGTCTGGGAGTTTCATACATGCAAGAAAAATCTTAAAAATATCTTGCTTCCAACCACCATTTTAATAGAACATCCCAAATGCTGGATGTTTTTCTCTAAATAAAGTTGTACAGCACAAGGTTACATCTCTCCAGAAAAAGAATGAGCACTTAGAAAGTTGATGTGTCTTTTGCTGTGACTGGGTGCATGGATTTCAGTGCTTTAATTTTAAAACTATCCATCTTAACAGCTGGTAGGTGACAAGGCTGGCAATTCTTTTAAAATTATACTTATAATCTGCAGAATATACACTTACTGTTCAAAGTGCTGCACTCAAAGCACAGAAAAGTCTATTTTATATGTAAACTATACTACAGGAAAATATATTCCACTTACATAGAAGAAGGGAATTTGACTGAAGAAATTCTAGAGAGGAAATGCACGTATTAGAATGAGTTGCTTTTTTCAGTTTGCTTACGTGAGCTCTTGGAGGGCTAGTTTTGATCGCCGAAGATCAGGTAAATAATGAGAAATCAATCCTTCAGTTAGCTGCTCCACAGCTTTCTTATCTACAACAGCCAAATCTTCTATTAGTCCCTCATCTGGAGATGCCTCACAGGAATCTGTAACAAGAAGTACCAATTTAAACTGCTAAGAACTATTGCAATCCCTTTATCTGTTAGTACGAACGGATTTTCTATTTTGAAATAAAAGTTGGGAGTCTCAGCAATAGAGTGTAAATTGCAGTTCCTTGCACTTCACCAACTGAGCAATGCTCCCCTCACCTCCCTGCACGACGAGGTTTCACTTGCAAAATCATGCCATGACAGAATACAGCAGAAGGGTGAGGTTTAAACAAAAATGTACACTGTGCACACAAGCCACTCTAAACCAAGTAAACCAATTCAGACATGCCAAATACTCTTCCCTCACAGAAATCAAACGTACACAAGAAATGGATTCATGTCCACTTGAGTGCAGTTTCCCAAGTTCAAATTCCCAATTTGGATACTCAAACGTCAGGGAAGAGCCAGGCAAAAAACCCCTCCTCCCCCAATCTCCATGACAGACACAACAAGGTTTGCACGATGCTTGGGCTTCAATACAGGGGACACCGCGATGCTGACGATCAGTAGCCGAGCTCCGTGCGGCCGCTGCTCACATACCAAGGGCGGGCCCCGTCTGCCTCGGGGCGGCGGCGGCCTCCAGCAGGAACCGCTCCTTCCCCTCGGGCTGCTCCATGTCGCTCCCCGCCGCCAGCTGAGGGCACAGAGCGACAGCACCATGAGCGCGACCCCCGGCAGTCGCTGACTCCTCCCGGGGGGGCACCGCGGCTCCCCGCCCGGCTGCTCGCGGCCCCTACCCCGGGGCAGAGCCCATAGCTCACGCCCCCAGCAGCGAGGCCGGCCCGGTCGGAATTTGGCTGAGGGGGCGGGGCTCCACGGGGGTGCAACGTGAGGCGGGGGCCAGGCCAGGCGCGGTGTCTTGTGGGAAGCGGCTCCTCGGCTAGACCCTGGAGGGCCTGGCGCGGGGAGGGGGAAGCGGACGGGGAGGGGCTCTCAGCAGACCCGGGAGCGCAGCGGGAGCTGGGCCCACCTAACCCGCCTTCGCGTATTGTGGGGCGGGGGCAGTCCGGCACCGCGGCGCTCCGACCCGCTGAGGCACCCGCGCCTCGGCCCCTCCTGGACACAGAACCCCACGCAGCCCTTGGACTCGGAGAGGGGACCGTCCGCTACCCCGGATGTAGATGGGAGCCGACCCCGGAAGTGACCCCGCTCCCGGGAAGGTGGTCAGTCACCTGACGCTGCTGGTTGCTAGGGCGGACCCTTAGGAACAGGGTAGATGGCGTGGTCCAAGGCCCAGCACTAAGAGTGTGTGGCGCCTGACACTGCAGCAGATGCAGTGTTCAGACACATTGATTTTCAACTTGACGGTATCGCAGGTCTTGGGGAAGATCTAGTTTTCAACTGTCAGCAGCACAGTGCTTTGCTGTACAGCCCTGTACGTGAGCCCTGCAGGCATCCCCTCAAACTCCATTTTATTGCAGTGGGAGCTCAGGCTGGTTTGCCCCATGGAAGACAAAATAGGGGAACCATCACGGGCCTCCGCATAGAAACGGAAACAGTGCAATGGGGAATAGAGAGAGTCTTTGGAATCCTTTATTTATTTTCTTAGTAGATGGGGATAGGTTTCTGTGGCTTCTTCTAAAGCAGTGGATACTCAGACAGTGGTCCACGAGCCCAGTTAACAATCAGCATTGCCCAAAAGAGCCACATTAGTGTGAATGATAGGAAATATTTAGGTTTTTATATATTCTCACAGCAAATACATTAGTAACACTGTAAATTGATAACTTAATTGGTTAACAACAGTAAAAGCAGCCTGATTGGTTAATAATTAAATCACACCATGTTTTAATATGTGTTGCAAAGAGCAGCAGGAGACACATGAAAGAACCACTTGTGGCTCAAGACACAATCTGCGTATCACTGCTCTAAAGCTTGTCTTCAGGTACAGTGCTACAGCTACACTGCTGTAGCACTTTAATGAAGATGCTACTACATGGTGTTGTTAAATGTTAATCCACCTCCTTGGGGCAGTAGCCATGTCAACAAGAGAAGCTCTCCCATCCGTATAGCACTGTCTACGCAGAGGGCTTAGATCAGTATAACTAGAAGTTACACCGATACAGGTCTATATTGTAGTCCTGGTTTAAGATTTTTCTCCCAACTTACTCTTCTCTTCACAAACTTCTATTTGTAATTACCAAAACAAATGCAAACTAAATTTTGAGATTATTATTTGTAGAAAGGAAATTTGTTTGTTCAAAAAAGTAATATCAGCAAATTGTCATGTCAGGTACAATCATTATGGAATTTGAATAAAGGAAATAAGGAACAGGTGGCTAAATTTGTGGTTGGCCCCCAAGGCTAGCTCCACAAAGGGGACTTAGGTCATAGCTACATGGGAGGCGCTGCTGCTAATCAAAAGCTTTTTGATGCGCAGCAGGTAACTTGCGGTACACAAATTGCACTAATTGTATTCCCAGAATGCTTGTTCCATTTGCAATTTGCATCACTTGAACACAAAGTGTTTGCTGCAAACTGAGGGCATTGTATTCTCCAGGGGCATCCCATTTGCTTCAGTGCTGAGCAGTGTGCATCCTCCTGGGACTGTTTTTGCTTTGAACTGTGCGAAGCTAGGGAGGTTCAAATTTCAAAGAAAAATCCCATATTTCTACCATACTGCCTCATACTTCCTTTTTAGGCTGGCTCATGTTATTTTCAAATTGCTGTCAGCCAGTATGGATTCAACAGTGCTCCATGTTGCTATGGGGACAAGTACAAATATGCATAGGCTGCTTGGTTGGTACTACAACACTCAGAGCTGGATGAATTCTGCATTGGAGTTGGCCTGTTGTACCACGGAGCAGATGATGTGGGAACAGTAAAATATTCTACAGCAGCAACTCCTCCTCAGGCAGCAGGATGAGGAAGGAAACACTGAGATATTGGAACAAGAGGACTGATTCCTGGATCACATATACACGCTTCAGCACAGTTGCTGGACTCAAGAAACCAGTGTGGACTGGTGGGAAAGGATTGTTCTGGAGAGCTAGGGTGACCACTAGTGGCAAAAGAACTTCAAGATGGGGAGAGCTACCTTTTCTTGAGATCTCTGGAGAACTGACCCCAGAGCTTCAGTGACAGCATAGCAACTTGTGATGCACCATACCCACGGAAAAATGGGTTACCATTTCTATCTGGAAGCTTCTCCCCCACCCCAAGAATGTTATCAGTCCGTAGCCAACCAGTTTGGCATGGGAAAGTCAACTATTGGGGCCACTGTCATGCAGATCTGCTATGCCATTGATAAGATGCTAACTAAGTTGCAAGGCTCAGAAGATTATTGATGTCTTTACACACGAGGTTCCCAAACTGTATTGTGGCAACTAATGGACCCCCAGTGCCTATAATTTCCCCCACATATACAGTCAGGGCACCTAATTTATAAACGGAAAGAGTTATTTCTCCATGGTGCTCCAAAGATAGGTTGACTACCATGGCAGGTTTACAAACAAATGCAGGTAGTCTGTGAAGGTCCACAATGCTAGGAACTTTTCAGGACTCAATACTATTTAAACTAATGCAGAAAGGCCTGTTTGCTCACAGGAGCACTATAGACATTAATGGTATGGAGGCTGGTCCAGTTATACTGGGAGACTTGTCTTATGCCCTGGCTAATGAAGCCATACACTGGTGTCTTGGACAAAAAGCAGGAACATTCTGAAGCTATTCAGGTGATAGTTACAAAGGTAGTCAAGTCCTTTGGTCATTTGAAAGGCAAATGGCTCTGTTTATGGAATAGGTTGGAAGCAACAGAAAAAAAAATGTTCCAACCATTATAACTGCATGTTGTGTTTTGCACAATATTTATGAGCGCAAAAGGGAAAACCTTATCAATAGGTGGGAGGCTGAGGTGTGGAGACTTGCTCAGAGGTTTGAGCAGCCAGCAAAGCTCCCATAAAGATCACAAACATGGGAATGCTGTCAGGGATACCTACTGTTCATATTTTGTTGTTTGCTCATAGGCAGGGGATTGGCAGTGTTGGGATACAGACTTTGCGAGCACTACAGTGTTGTGTGTTGGTGGCTGAAATTTAACATTCCCTATGTGCTTCTGCAAAACCCTATGAATGATTTCAGCATTATTTAAAGGATTTTCTGTGTTAAATGCAATGATGACTCATAAAACATTTGTCATACATTCATTATTATGAAAGACTAAAAAAAAAAGTTAATTAAACCAATGGAAAAAAAATCTTTGTATTTGGAAGTACTTTTAACAAATCAGTATTCTTAAGTAACCAACTATACATAGCCCTTCAAAATCAAACCCAAATCAAAGTGCAACAGTAAGAACATTTCAAATATAACTTTTGGTGGGGAGGGGGTATGTGCATAAAGTTAAAGGTCATATATATGGAAAAACCCGTAGAGCACAGATTAGACTCCTCAGCCATCTTAAGTCTCATCAATGAACTTTTCCCTGGCAGACATCAAGGGATAGCTGACGACAGCACATTAGGAAAAGGGAGACTTGAACCCAGTTCTCCCACATCTTGTGGGACTGGTCTAACTCCTGGGCTAAGAGTTATGAGGGGGGACGGGCATGCACACTGGCATCACCACCAATGGCATTTTACATGTGACCTGATCTGTTAGGCAGCCTCTGAGAATACCTTACTGGAGCATGCCCTGCAGGAGACAGGTGGGGCAATGCCTATTTTGAGAATCTCATTGGGGCTTAGGTGTGAGCTAGGCATCTGAACTGAAATGGCTGTGCACATGGCCCAGCCACAGACTTTGAGGTGTTCTAAGAGACTTCATTAGTGGAAACTTAGAGAATTTAGGCACTTACAAGTTTAGGCAACATTAAGCAGAGGTTGGGGGGGATCTAGATTCTGGACTTGGGAGCCTAAAGCGGCACAGACTTAGCTCTGTATACTCCCTGCACAGAGGATATGTCAGTGTGTGTCAGGAGCAGGCAGAGAGCCTTGCAGGAGTGGGATGAGTGTGGCCCGGGTGTTCCTGTGCCCCAACTGCCTATCCTCCAGCTGTCACAAGACCCATAGGAAACATAGCAGCCATGCACAAATTAAAACGGCCTTGCCAGCTGTCCCTATTGCTGTCCCAACCAATCAGGGACAAAACGTCTCCCAGCAGCTCCAGCATCAGGAGGGTGCAAGCCTGCTTTATCCACTGCCCCTGCCCCCCATCTACTCTGCACCAACACAAGGATGAATTCCTTCCAGGGTCACTTCATGGATTGTTTGCATTAAAGAAACGTCATCTCATGAATAGGAAATATTCTGAACAGTGACTATTCAATTGATAGAATGCAGCAAAACCTTCACTAAGTTCAAATGACTGCATAAGAAATTAAAATGCTCTGTTTAGCCTTTTCACATAGTACATATGAAATATCTATGGCAGGAGAGTCTTCCTATTTATATTAGGAGAGGCTTGATTTTTTTCCATATGTTAAGGAACCAATGTTATAACAAAATTTGCAAAAGCCTGATCTAATCTGTGATAAAAATCACTGGCAATGAACAGGTAAATTTCTCTCGTTTGCACTTAAAACTGCATATGCTTTTGAGAAATTGGTGAATTGTTAATTACAGATTTCAAGTTGTCATATTAAGGTTGATGCACTTACCAAGTTTCTTGTGGTTTGAAAGCTATTAGTTTCTGCCACATTCTCCATTTTATGTAATCTTCAAATGGGTGAATTTTTCAAATTTTTTAAAGCCTGTCCACTGTACCTTGCATTTATACAACACTTTTCAGCTCCATGCACTTTACAGGGGACATGTTAGAGTGTGTCAGGAGCAGGCAGAGAGCCTTCCAAGAGTGGGATGAGTGTGGCCTGTCCTCATCAATCTAATCAATCACTTATTGGCTTTGAATATGCTATTTGAAACCATTCCTTCCTAATAAGACCCTAGTGACCTGAAGAGTCCTGCGTGTGGCTCCTTTGGATCTTTTGGGAAGGACTAATTCTTTATACCATCATAAAGGGTGATCCTGCTTTCTAGAGCTGTCATGAATCTTACGGCAGTAACACGATATGTGTAAAAGTGATATGAAGTTGTTTAACATCAATGTAGAGAGCTGGGAGAAGTGCACAGAATCCCATTCAATCTGGAGGGAACACCTGGCACTGGATGCAGTTCAGCATGAAGGAGCTTTGATCCAGAGGGTGAAAGCAAAGCGAGAAAGAAGAAAACAGTGTGCCGTAATCTTGAATTCCAACTCAGACAATATATGGATCTGTAAAACTTGTAACAATCTGTGTTGGTCTCAAATTGGGCTTGTCAGCCATAAGCAGATTCATCAGGACTTGACTAGACCTCTCACATGTATACTATGGTCCAGCAGATCAATGGTTGCTATACAAGTCCTTATATTGTATCTGCAGATCAACCCACAAGTTTTTAAGACCACACAGTACTGATTACCATACGGCTCAATCAGTACCTCTCCAGGAGTGAAAGTAACTTAAGGACTTACCGGTACTCCAGAGTCCTTATGAGGGGGCGGGGACTTTAAATCCCTGGGCACTTTAAATCAGGATTTAAAGGGCCCAAGGCTGGGGCTGTGGTAGCAGCAGCTGGAGCCCTGGGCCCTTTAAATTGCCATTGGAGGGGGCGACAGCCTCTGGCAGAGCTTTAAAGGGCCTGGGGCTCCGCTGCAGTAGTGGCAGTTGGGAGACCCTGGCCCTTTAAATCATCGCCTGAGTCTCCGGCTGCTGCTGCTATCCTGGGGCTCTGGCAGCAGGGCTTGAGTGGTGATTTAAAGGGCTCGGGCCTCCCACTGCTGCTACTGTCCAGGGCCCTTTAAATCGCCACCGGAGCTGGGGCTGTGGGGTAGCAGTGGCAGCCAGGGGCTCAGGTGGTGATTTAAAGGGCCCGGGACTCTGGCTGCCGCTACTACCCCAGGCTCTTTAAATCATCCCTGGAGCCCTGCTGCCGGAGCCTTGGGGTAGCGGTGGTGGGGCTCAGGTGGCAAGTTAAAGGGCCCAAGGCAGTAGCAGTGGCCGAGCCCCTGGCCCTTTAAATCACTGCCTGAGCCCTGCTGCCGCTACCCCAGGGCTCTGGCAGGCTCCGGGGACAATTTAAAGGGCCCGGAATGGCAATGGCTACCAGTGGCCCGGACCCTTTAAATTGTCCCCAGAACCCTGCTGAGGTGGCAGCAGGGCTCCGGTGGCTATTTTAAGGGCCGGGGCAGTAGCGGCTTTAACATTAAAGTCTCCCATAAGGATGATGATGTCTTTGTCTGGGAGAATCTCTAATATTTTCTGGAGTCTGCTGTAAAAATAATCTTTGTCTCCTCTTCGTTGTCATTAGTTGGAGCATAGCACTGAACAACATTCATCTTAGTCCTCTTCATTTTAGTTCTGAAGGATGCTGTGATGATCCTGGGACCATGTGCCTCCCAACCAATCAGTGCTCTCTGTGCCTGCTTGGACAACATGAACAATCATGTAAGCCTCTTCCTGTGTTGTGGGGTTGCTGTCGCTCTCTTCATGTCCTGAATTACAGCATACAGCTCTCTGTCAAGCAGTCGTTCTCTGTCCAGCTTGCGTCTCATTCTTGTTTTGCTATGCTAAGAGGGTTAGTTTGTTGCTCCTCATCTCTGCTGCAACCTGTGCGTCGTCTTCCTGACTCAACTCGTTAACATGTTCCTCACTGTTCCATGAGGCCTATGGTAATCCTCCTGGTTTGCACGAAGCGGTAATCAGTCTTAGTGGCTCCTCACGGCTTCACCACCGCGTCATGCTCTTTCGAGTGAATGACCCTTTCTTTTCAGGATTAAAGTCTCTGTTGGGGTGGAGTTTCGTGTAGCAGTGTTGATTTTTTTACGGGGTTGGATGTTTTGGGCTAGCCCCACGCTCCAACCCTCCTCCTTTATCCTGACTTTGGGACAGGCAGATGGCCCCAAAGGACTCTCTGGTGGAGTTGGACGGACGAAACACAGGATACGAACAAGTCATGGGGACCCACGCTCTTGGGAGAGATGTGGAGAGTAGAATGGAGATGAGCGTTGTGGATCTTTGTGCAGTCTTATACGGAACTGGTCATAGGACGGTAGCATCTTTGCCTCACATGCTGTATCACATGAGTACGCTGGTATCGACCAGCAGGATGACAGAGAAAATCAATCGACAACATGTCTTCTTAGCAAAGAAGTTCAGAAGATCCTGCGCAGGGACGTGTAGAGTTAGGAGAGCAGACGCGGCGTCTGACCATCACTTATGTGGCCTTGATTGAGCTGAAGCTGGATAGCAGAAGCTGGATAGATACGTCAGCAGAAGAGTATAGTTTACAACGTGCGAGGGCCTTCTGAGAGGACCGTTAAGACCAAGGAAAATTTGACTGATGCTGAAGAATAAGTTTGTCGTATGTACAGGAGTTGGTCTGAGAAGAGGTAGACAGTGTACAAAAGATGGCATGAAAGTTGAGAGACACACTTTGGTTAGTGATGCCAGGAGAGTGCTTTGGATTAAGATTAACACCAGCAGAAGAGTGGATCACGCAGAGACCTGACCATGATATGAGAAAGAAAAGAATAAGAAGGGCAGCAAGTCAACAACAGAGGACTAGAGCTGCAAAGCCAAAGCTCAAAGAAGAGTATGTGAAGCCCACAGAGCAGTGAAGAGGAATATTAGGAGGACCAAGGAGAGAGTTATGTGGATGAACTGGCAGCAGGAAGCGGAGCAGGCAGCAGTACAGCGTACATGAAACAGAGCTAGATGATACTATCCAAGCACTGTCTGGGAAAGTTTCAGCAGCCAGGAATGTCCCGGTTAAGACAGCAGGCGAAGTCTATAACAGGATAGAACAACGATGAACAGATGGTGCGGAAGCACCTGAGGAATCCTGAAACAGACCAGCCCCACCCATCCACCAGCCATCTTAACCCAGCCAACGAGACCTCCCAATTCATTTGAGATAAACCACCAGGAGATGAGATCAGATAACCATCACTATATGAAGAACAGGAAGGCAGGCTGGACCTGATTGAATCCCAGCCAGAGGCCTTGAAAGCAGACCTGGGATGCTTCAGTGGAAATGTGACCCCCTCTCTTGGAAGATCATGGTGAAGAAAGAAGTGTGATTCGGCGACTGGGAAAGAGGGATATCTCATCAAAATCCCCAAGAAAGGAGACCTTAGCAACTGCTGCCGAATTAGTAGAGGAATCACCACTCCTGTAGTGCCCAGGGAAGGTCTTCACGGTTCTCTTAAGAGAATGAAGGATGCTGTCGATCCACAGATTACAGACTCGACAGGCAGTGGTTTCCGCTGAACAGATCATGCACGGACCAGATAGCAACGCTTCGCATATAGATCGAGCGGTCTATGGAGTGGACTCCTCGTCTGTTCATCAACGTTTTGACTATGGAGAAAGCGTTTCGATAGCGGGGATCGAGAGGTACCCTCTGGAAGGCTGCCTTCGGCCACTACTGCATGCCAGCAATAGGTGCGTTCACCTGATCAAGAAGCATATGATGGTTAGTTACTGTAGAGGTGAGCCATGGAGGGAGCTCACTAATAGCTTCCAGGTTGCGAACTGGAGTCAGACTAAGGATGCTTGTTGTC